>NC_057866.1:146565300-146740300 GCF_019393635.1 Dromiciops gliroides
AGACCTCCTATTATTTCTCCCCTGCCAACCAGTGGACCACCTCAGCAGTCTGTGAGCCAAGTTTCAGAAGAAGCCACTGACACTGAAAATTTTTAGGCTCCAGAGGCACAGCCTTCCTAGCCCTGGGTGTACACTACGTGCTGAGCTCCCCTCTCACCCTGGTACAACAGATGGTCCTTGCCACCTTTTTAAGCTGTCTTTGGCTGGAAAATGATCTAACTCTGTTCTTTTGTGGATTTTGCTGCTCCAGAAGTTGTTTTATGGCATTTTTTGGAGGTATGTGGAAAGATTTGTCAGGAGCTCTAAGAATCACAGCCTTTCCTCTGCCATCTTGGCTCTGTCCTCAAAAACATGACTGTCCATCTTAATCCATGTCCATCTTAATCATCTTTGGAATGCTACCCTCTTCACCTCTCCGTCACAGAATCCCTTTCTTTCTTCAAGATACAGCTCAAGCACCACCTTCAAACTTAAGTTGTTTTTTATCATCTTCTCTCCCAATCATGTACTTAATTGATTGGCATTTCTTTTTTGTTGTCTTATTTTTCTTTACTCTCTCTGCTTGTTCATATTGTTGCATGGATAGTGTATAGAATTAATTGTTATTTGAGGTTTTTATGCCTCGGTGCGCATTGGCCTGGGGCTCTGCAAACCCCACAATAGGATATAAGCTCCTTGAGAAAATGGCTTGTTTCATTCTCTGTATTTGTATCCTTGGCCCCCAGCACAGGGTATGGAATAGAGTAGGCACTTACATAATCCTTGTTGATTAATTGGCTAAGTTAAGAATTGAAAATGTGGCTAAAAAGGGAAGCAGGATAGTTTTTACTTTGGAAATTAAAGTGTCTATTGAATCTGTGGTTGTCATCTAATTAGGTCTTTTTGGATTCATAAGTTTCAGATGTTTAAAAAAATGGTAGCATCTTTTCATTGATAGTCCGCATACCACATTTCTTCCTCTGCATCTCATCTGATCTGAAATTACTGAAAGTTATGCTTCTGCTTAACATTACCTTCTTCTTCCAAACTTGCTTTATTCTGTCATTTAAGGAATGTTTGCCATTTAATAATATAATTGCCTACTTGTTATACAGTGGGGAAGGGAACAAGAAGAGAAAGATAGGAGAGAGAGAGGAGGAGGGGAAAGGGAGGAGTGGGAGAGGGTGGAAGGAAAAGGAAGGAACAGAAAGGACAAGAAAGAATATAGAACTCCAGATGGTACAGCAGATGAATAGGACTTTGCAACATCTTCTCTACTTAGAGATCACATCATAGTTTTGTAAAAAGCTGTCATCACATTTTGCCATGATCTCTGTGGATTCTCCATTATTAGAGAGCTTAAATGAATTTCCGCACTGGTCCTACTTTAGTCTGATTAAACATTTTGTATCTCAGTGAACTTCAGAAGAGCTAATCCTTCCAGGTATTTATCAATGCACAGCCTGAATCATAGTTATCTTCTGAACTGATGTCAAATAAAAAGTACTAAACGTTTCATTACTGTCCTCACCACAACTGATGTGCATATTGTCCCATATTAATTTTATTGTTATTACTGTTTTGTCAATCTATAAACATTCATGTTTCTTGTTATTTTTCTCCCTACTCTATGCGGCATGATATGAATTTGAATAATGCAAACTACGTTTTATTACTGTATTTTTAGATAAGGATGAGAGTATGCATTTTTTATTTAGACTCAATTCTTAGATGTTCTGCAATTCCTCAAGTATTTATATTCATTGAATATTGTTCTGAGAATAGTCGAGAATATTGAATAATCATGACCTTCCACTGGGGGTACAGAATCCATCTTGATAACGGATATGCACCTGAGCATTTGTGTCTTCTTGCATTCTGCTCACCTTGATAGGCAGCATACAGAAAGCAATCAGGAAGCCATTATCTGTTCACCTAGGGGCTTCCATTTGCATTAAAGGAAAAAGAAAAAAAAAGATTAGCTAAGAATAAATAAGACATGATTTGGGAATTATTTTAATGTGTTCAACTTAACATTTTACAAGAATTAATTTACTGAGGATATCATCTAAAACACACATGCATGTATTCACACATACCTGTATGTATTCATGCATGTATACACACATGCATGTGTATTTTCAATAGTTTATCCACAGGAAATTATACTCACTTTGAAAAACTATGTGGAGGGGCAGCTAAGTGGAGCAATGGATAAAGAACCAGCGCTGGATTCAGGAGGACCTGAGTTCAAATCCAGCCCCAGACACTTGACATTTCCTAGTTGTGTGACCCTGGGCGAGTCACTTAACATTCATTGCCCTGAAAAATATATATATTTGAAAAGAACATCAGTATGGGAATAAAAATGTTTGAAATCTGAGTTCTACTCCTGGTTCTGCCTGTGATTTGCCAAATAACATGGGTAAACTCCTTAAGAATATGTCTTATCCCAAATTTTCTCCTTGGTAACAAGACTGAAAGTAGGCTACATAACACAGGTAAAGCTGGCTGTTTCCATTTCTAACAATCTATGAGTTCTACTAATGGAAAACCAAAAACACTTTCCTACTATATTTAAATGACTTCCTTTATGTACCATGAAAATATTACATTAATTTCAGTAAAATCATTGTGGACATCATACTTCTTATACAGATTACAGTTTATGCATTTAACATACCATGCATATCAATGAGATAACATATTGTTTTAATTAATAAAGGAATGTGAGAAAATCCAGGAGTAAGAAAGGGGAAATATAGTTGAGAGTTTTTGGGTAACTTTACAAAGACAAAGAAACAGTAGTGATTATTTGCATTGGTATGTATTATAGACCACCTGGACAAGAAAGGAAATAGATGAGGATTTGGGGAAACAGATCAGAAAGTTGCCACAATAGCATGTTATGGTAGTGTTTGTCACAACTGAAATGATTGAACAACAGGGAACTCACCAATATACTTAGATTTAATAAAGAAATGTAAAATGATGGAAGCAAAACCAGATAAAATATGACAAGAGTATGGCACAATCCAATTAATATTGAAAATGCTAAGACTTAAAATGGATTGATGTTGGCACAGGAAGCTAAGGACAATGCACTTTTTTAGTTTTGTTTTTATTTCTTTTTAATTATATTGGGAGAAAAAAATTAGCATCAAAGATAGAACAGAATCTTTCTTGTGGATGATAAAACAATTATAACTATCTCCCTTCTCCAATACATTCTCACCAAAATTATCAAAATAATCTTCCTTTTAAAAATTTTTTTTTAGTGAGGCAACTGGGGTTAGTTGACTTGCCCAGGGTCACACAGCTAGTAAGTGTTAAGTGTCAGAGGCCGGATTTGAACTCAGGTCCCCCTGACTCCAGGGCCGGTGCTCTATCCACTGCACCACCTAGCTGCCCCAAAATAATCTTCCCTTAACACAGGTAGTCTCATTGTATAACTCTCCTGCTCAGAAATCTCCAGTGACCCATTATTACCTCAGATTTTATTTTCCATCTTAGTACTTAAAGCTCCCTACCTTATAACCCCATTCTACTTTTCCTTTTATATTTTATGATATCTTTTATGTTTATTTTCCATTCCAGACAACTTAACTGACAAGTTCCTACATACTGTACTATATCTCCACACCCCATTCTTTTGCAAAGTGTTCCTCCATGTTTGGAATGCAACTCCTCTTCACAACATCCTCTTAAAATGCTTTGTTTCCTTCAAATCATGGCTCTTACAACCTATTTCACAATTTTTTTCCCACCACTGATAACACTCTCCCCCACAACATTACTTTCTAATCACTCATCATTTTACATATTTTAACAGCCTAGACATCTATAGAATGCAAGGTCCTTAACAACTAGGGATGTTTTGCTTTTGTCATTATTTCTCTAGCAGCTAGTACAGTGCCTAGAACAAAGACTTTCAATTAATAGATGGATAATAACTGTTGAATTAAACTAATAACAACAGCTCCCCTAATACAGCTTTAAGGGTTGTGAAATGTTTCCTATATCATTCATCATTTGCTCTTCACATAAACCCTGATAGGCATGTACTACAGATGAAGAAGCTGAGACTGAAGGATAAGAAACCAGTCAAAAAGCCAGTACATTTCAGATTCAAAGTCAGGGTTTATTGTTTTTGTTTAAAACTCAAAGTCCAGCACTCAACCATCAAGAGATGCATTTCATGACACCCACCACCTCAAACTCCTTCATGCTGTCTGAAAAGCAAGGTGATAACCCAGGCAATCCAGGCTAACCACCCATGAGTAAAGCTAATTTAGTCATGATGGAGAGTGTTTACAATCAATCATAAGCAAATGACTTTTATAACTACAGAGTAAGCTTATTCCCCAGTATGTAGCATAGTTACAAGACATGGTAAATGCTTAATGGACTGGCTGATGCTAGAAAAGCCCTATCGTTGTCTCATTTTTTTTTTCCACTACTTTAGTTTAATTGAAACTTATGGAACATTTACTGATTAAGGATGATCCTACCTCTTTGTAAAATCTGACTTCTTCCCTTTCAGGTTTAACTCTCCGACCCTATCAGTAGCTTTCTAAATTAGCATATGTATCTTCCATTGAAGTTCACCATGCTACCTTTGTGGCATCCTTAATGATACTCATTTGTGGGGAGAGCATGTGAATTTTAACATATCTGCCCTCTCTCCTCCCCCCCATTTTCAGAATTCTTTTCTTCCTGTTTCAAATCCTTTCTCTTGGTCTGTTTGCTATCTGAGTAATACATACCATCTAACAATTTGATATCACAGGATTTCTATGTGCAAATCACTGCACATCTAACAAAGTGTCAAACGGTCTTCTCTCAAAGAGCTGACATTCTCCTAGAGGGATGTAACATCTACCTATATAATAATCAGAGATGATATTTACATAATACTTGAGGTTTTCAAAGGACTTTATATACATTTGAGATTCACAGCACTACTCTGTAAAGTAGGTGCTTTTACTATCATCATTTCATACAGGAGGAAACTAAAGGTCAGTGAACTTAAGTTGCTTGCTCAAGGTCATACATAATAGTAATAAAAGCTATATTTTAACTTATTTCTTCTGCCTCCTAATTGAGGACCCTTTCCATTATACCATGTTGTCAATTATAGTTCTTTTTTTTTCTTTCTTACCTAGAATGATAATTGACTTGATAATGTTTTTGACAGTGAACTATATTAAAGTTTCATCTCATTCCATGTAATGTGAATTTTATCACACTCCCATTCTTACTTCTATTCTAGGATAGAATTGTCCTTCTTTAGTGACTATAACATCTGTCTTCATAATAAAGATGCCTTTGCCATATGCAGTCATGGATGAGAAGTACAAACAATGGCTATTTCTGGACACACAGAATTACAGATAGGTACAGGGAAAAATGAAAGAAAGAAAAAGGGAAAATGATCAGTCAATCAATCAACAAGCATTTATTAAGTGGTTACTGGGGCAGCAAGATGTCACAGTGGATAGCACCATGTCTGCAGTCAAAGACTGGAGTTCAAATCTGTCCTTTGACATTTACTACCTGTGTGATCCTGGACAAGTCATTTAACCCTGTTATTTCAGTTTCCTCATCTGTAAATTGAGCTGAAGAAGCAAATAGCAAACTCCTCTAGTATCTTTGTAAAAAAAAAAAATCCCAAAACAAAGCAAAACAGACAAGCAAACAAACAAAAAAACAGTGTTCACAGAGTTGAACATGACTGAAAAGGACTAAATAACAAAATAGCGTACTATGGGTCAGACACTATGCTTCATTCTCAGAATACAAAAAAGACAAAATATGCCCCCACCCTCAAAGACATAAATTCTAATGGGGAAGATACAGGAGCCTCAAAAAGGTATATGAAAGACACATTCAGACTGGATGGGAGCTAATCTCAGAAGGGAACACACTAGCAGCTGGGCTGAAGGGGAGCTTGGTATTGAAAAGAAATGGATATATACACAAATACATATGTGGAGGGCAGACCTACTCGCCTCATTTGTACAGCCGCCGCTGCCTTGTGGCTCCCCCGGCACTGCACGGTCTCTTCCCTGCTGCCCCTTCTGAGCCCGCGCCATCCCTCCCCGATCGCTGTCCCAGCTGCTCTCCTCCCCCTTAGTTGGTTTGGATTTTTTATTTGGGGCAGTGGGTGTGTCAGGGAGGGAAGGGGTGCCCTTCCTTCCATTGGGTCCCGGCTGCTCCTGCTCATTGTTAAATCCACGCCCCCATCACCTCATAATAAAACAAGCCAGTCGGCGTGGTTAAAAAAAAAAAAAAGAAAAAAGAAAAGAAATGGAGATGAGGAGGAAGAATAAAAACTCACACATTGATTCCTACATTCAGAATCCCTCAGGTCTGAGTCTGCTTTAAACCAATACCTAAGAGGATTGGTGTGTTTGTGTGTATAGGAATCAACCAAGGACTGCTATAAGAACTTCTTTGGAGCAGTTAGGTGGCACAGTGGATAAAGCATCAGCCCTGGATTCAGGAGGACCTGAGTTCAAATCCGGCCTCAGACACTTGACACTTACTAGCTGTGTGACCTTGGGCAAGTCACTTAACCCCAATTGCCTCACTAAAAAAAAAAGAAAAAAAAATAACTTTAACAGTGACTGATTACTATAACGATGCAGATTAAATATGTATATATATATACATATATATATATATATACATCTTTAGTCTTCATAGTTATATATATGTGTGTGTGTGTATATATATATATACACATACACGCACAAATATGGTTTAATATAAGAATGTACACATGGTTCCTAAATGGCTATGTACTTTATTTTTTTAAATTATGAATTTAAATTATATTATGAATTTAAATCAGAGGTAGCCTTTGGAGTTTTAATACAAAAATTAATCATAATAAATGTAAGATTTGTTCATAAAATTGCTTCTATGGGTAATGAGCTTTGCACATACTGCTAATGCAAAGGTAACCACATGGCCAGACAGTAAAAAAGATAGAATAAATGGATAGTGAATATTATTTACATGATAGGCAAAATAGTATACATAAAATACTACATTAGTAGTATAGTAATTATGCATTCTTCCCACTGCTCATTGATCATTTCGATAGCTGTGGTTATTATTAAAGTAATTGATTAATTACAACTGAATTATTCATTGCTGGTATTTTTCATTATAATGAAACTCCCCAGTTAGTGGAAAAGTTTTAAAATATCTCTGCATATTTCACCTCAGGAATAGCAAACTTAGGTATTGATAAGCAATTACAGTAAATTCTACTCCATTGATTTCTAATAAAAGCCCATCCTTGAAGATGACTAATCACCTATAAACAGTATATTTATCAGGAGTAGAATTAATGGAGGCATAAAGAAAACTATTGAAATATTCCCCACTTACAACTATGCCCAGAAAACAATTCTTCTTCTGTTGGGAAAGCACTTATCTCCCTCAACAAATATATTCCACTCAGTCAAAATATCACAAATGCAAGAAGACAGGCTAATTCTTCATAGTTGGAGGTACTTTTAAGTTATATTTGTTTCAGATAATAGGGTCATAAATTTAGAACTAAATTAGAACTTTTGAGGTCAGCTGTTCCAAAAAACAGAGGAAGGCATGGAAAGATGAAATGACTTGCCCAAGGCCATAAGTAGGAGAGCTGCTATTAAAAATCAGCATTAATTCTACTATGCACCAGTAAACTTTTGGCTTCCATTTGGGCATCCTAGAGAAGTAAAACTATGACTGTGTAGCTACTGAAAAAGAGAGTGTCTATGTGATAGAGTTCACAGCTCTAACTTTTTTTTCTGACAGGAGAATCATAGAGACTCTTTGAACAAATATATCAGTTTATATATTAAGAATTTTATTTTTCTCCAGATTACATGTAAAAACATTTTTAAAAATTCATTTAAAAAAATTTTATGTTCCAAATTCTCTTCCTCCCTTCCCTACCCCCTCCTCCCATCCTTTAAGAACACATGCAATAAGTTATACATGTGTAGTTATGCAAAACATTTCCACATTAGTCAGGTTGTGAAAGGAGACAGAAAAAAAAAGAAAAAAAAACCTAACAAAAATATGCTTCAATCTGTATTCAGATACCATCAGTCCTTTCTCTGGAGATGGATTACGTTTTTCATAAGTCCTTCAGAATTGTCTTGGATAATTACATTGTTGAGAATAGCCAAGTCATTCATAGCTGATCATCCTACAACATTGTTGTTACTTTTTACATTTCTTACAGCAAAATAGTGTTCCATCACATAATTTGTTCAGTCATTCCCCAATTAATGGGCGTCTCCTCATTTTCAAATTCTTTGCACAATAAATGGGCTGCCTTAAATATTTTTGTACATATATATCCTTTACCTTTTTGTTTTTTATCTCTTTCTGGATACTGACCTAATAGTGGTATTGCTAGTTCAAAGAGTATGCATGTTTTATAGTACTTTGGCCATATTTCCAAATTGCATTTCAGAATGTTTGAATCAGTTTACAATTCCACCAAAAGCACATTAATGTATCTCCTATAGCTTTTCTCATTTTTCTCTATTGTCCTACTATCAAATCTAATAGATATGAGGTAGTACCCCAGAATAGTTTTGACTTGGCTCTTTCTAATCAATAGTGAGTTAGAGCATTTTTCTTCATATAGTTATAGATAGCTTTGATTATTTCATCTGAAAACTCTTAATATCATTTGATCATTTATCAATTGTGGAACAGCTCTCATTTTAACAACTTTAACTCAGTTCTCTATGTGTTTTAGAAATGAGGCCCTTATCAGAAAAACATGCTTCATTTTTTTTCACAGTTACTATTGCTAACTGATTTTCCCTCCATCCTGCTCCCTCACTATGTCATTTACTCTATTCTCTATTGCCTTTCACTCTTTCCCTCCTCAGAGTTGTTTTACTTCTGACTGCCCCCTCCCCCAAACTGCCCTCCCTGCTATCACCCCCCCCCCCTTTCTCCCCTTCCCCTCTTACTTTCCTTCAGGGTCAGATAGATTACTATACCTGATTGAGTTTGTAGGTTACTCCCGATTTGAGCCAATTCTGATGAGAGTAAGGTTCACTCACTCCTCAGCACTTCCCCCATCTTCCCCTTCACTATATAAGCTTTTTCTTGCTTCTTTTATGTGAGATACTTTACCCCATTCTCCTCCTTTTCCCCTTCTCCAAGTGCATTCCTCACATACCTGTGCTCTCTGTCTAAATATAATCCATCCAGCTGTCCTAATAATGAGAACGTTCTTCTGAGATACAAGTATCATCTTCCAGTGTAGGAATGTAAACAGTTTAAGCTTTTAATATCCCATATAATTTCTTTTTCCTGTTTACCATTTTATGCTTCTCTAAGGTCTTGTATTTGAAAGTCAAATTTTCTATTCAGCTCAGGTCTTTTCATCAAGAATTCCTGAAAGTCCTCCCTTTCATTGAATTCCCATTTTTCCCCTGAAGGATTATACAGGGTTTTGCTGAGTGGGTGATTCTTGGTTATAATCACAGTTCTTTGGCCTCTGGAATATCATATTTCAAGTCCTCTGATCCTTTAAAATAGAAGCCGCTAAATCTTATGTTATCCTGACTGTCGCTCCACAGTACTTGAATTGTTTCTTTCTTCCTGTTTGCAATATTTTCTCCTTCACCTGGTACCTCTAGAATTTGGCTACAATATTCCTGGAAGTTTTCTTTTTAGGATCACTTTCAGGAGGTAATTAGTGGATTCTTCCAATTTCTATTTTACCACCAACTTTTAGAATTTCAGGGCAATTTTCCCTGACAATTACTTGGAAGATGATATATAGGCTCTTTTTTTGTTCATGGCTTTCAGCTAGCCCAATAATTTTCAAATTAACCCTCCTGGATCTATTTTCCAAGTCAGTTGTTTTTCCAATGGTATATTTCACATTTCTTTCTATTTTTTTCATTCTTTTGTTTTTGCATTTTTGTTTCTTGATTTTTCATATAGTCATTTACTTCAATTTGCTCAATCCTAATTTTTAAAGAGTTATTTTCTTCAGAGAGCTTTTATACATCCTTTTCAATTGTACCAAATTGGCTTTTCAAGGCATTCTTTTCATTATTCACTTTTTGTACCTCTTTTACCATTTGTCCCTGTATGTTTTTTAGGGTATTACTTTCTTCAGTATTTGTGTGTGTGTGTGTCCTTTACCAAAGCTATTGACTTTTTTTTTTTCATGATTTTCTTGAGTCACTCTCATTTCTCTTTCCATTTCTTCCTCTACCTTTCTTACTTTATTTTCAAAATCCTTTTTGAGTGCTTCTATGATCTGAGACCAATTTATATTTTCCTTGGAAGCTTTGTATATAGGAGTGTTGACCTTGTTATCTTCTTGTGAGAGTGTATTTTGATCTTATCGTAATAGAAACTTTCTAGGGTCAACATTTTTTTTCTTTTTGCTGATTTTCCCAGTCTTATTTCTTGACTTTTAAGTCTCTATTAAGGTGGTGCACTGCTTCCAGTGTGGAGGGCGCTCTGTCCTAAGCATCAGGGGATTTGTGCAGCTGTTTTCAGAGATATTTCTAGGAATTTGTAAGTTTTTAGTTTTTCCAAGGTGATATGATTTGAGGAGAGATATGTTTACTACTCTCCTGGCTTGTGTTTTGATTTGTTAGCAACCACAGGCCCGTTTTTCTGCCCTGGAAATAGGAACTGAAGCCTACTCCAGTGACTAAAATCTCTGGTGTCCTTGTGCTCCTCCCCGACCTGGGACTGTGACGCGGATCCAAGGATGGACAAAACAATAGAGTCCTGCCTCAGTGCTGGCAAAGAGATTCCTGTAATCCTGTTCTGGCTAATTGTTTGACGCCCCTCATAGTCTGTAGCCTAAGTTCAAAAGCAGTTTCTGCTGCAGCTGATTCACAAGCTCCAGGGTCCTTCACTTGGTTTTCTGGGGTTGTGGATCAGTCTGCATTGGCGTGGCCTAAGCCAGGCTGTGCTCCACTCTCACCTGAATACAACAGACCTTTCCTGCCAACCTTCAAAGTTGTTCTTGGCTGGAAAATTACTTCACACTGTCTTTTTGTGGTTTCTACTGATTCAGGATTTGTGTTATTGCATTATTTGAAAGTATTTGGAGGGGTCTTTGGGATAGCTCAAGGAAGTTACTGCCTTTCCTCCATAGTCTTGGCTCCATCCCTGAGACTGAGTGAATATATCAGGAATATAATCACTTAAATGTGAATCCTTTTCTTGTAGATAACCAGTATTCATGGTCACAAGGTATACAATTTTTTTATATAAACTACAGAACTTTAAAAAAAATTTTTAATGTTCTGTATTTCTTTTTGACTCATGCTAACCCTCTAGTTACCTGGTTGCTTGAGAAGAAGATTACTAACAGGTACATTATATTAAGCAAACAATGCTTGGAGATGTGAATTTATACAAACAGATACACTAGGGAATGTTTATATGATTTACAAAAGAGTTCACTGTGATTTTGTGTTAAATAGCAAGTTTTCTTTGTTCATTTATAATAATTCAATTTGTAAAAGTTTTATTTATATGCAACAATTTTAGAAGGTGATAACAAGTCTGATATGGCCCAAGGTCAGGAAACAGTAAATACTATAACATTGGAAATTAAATGCCCCCTAAATTAGATTCAGTGTTTGTTTATGGTATACAAAGATGAGAATTTGATTCCTGGATGAAGAGAAAAGCAGGCATGAACGAACAAGCAAAAACCCCTTATGTTATTAAGAGGGACTAATGTCAAAGTTGGTAAGAACATGTGATATTTCCAACACCCCCCTCCCCATCATCTTTGATAAGTAGTCATTCACCTTTACCTTGTACTTATCCAATGAAAGGGAATGGGAATCCATTAGAGCTTATAGTTTGAAGAGTTAGAAAAGACCTTTTAAAATCACTCTCATTTTACTGCCAAGGAAACTGAACTTGATTTCCCTTTTGGATCCCTCTTATTCTTAGGAGTTCAGAGCTTCCAGTGATAATAAGGCTGCCTAATTTCTATCTATCTATCTATCTATCTATCTATCTATCTATCTATCTATCTATCTATCTATCTATCTATCTATCGCCTAATTATCTTCCTTCTTTCTTTCTTTCATTTATTTATTGTTTATTTTGTTTATCCACAATATTTTGTCATATCACAAGGACACAAGCTCCACCAACACCCTTATTCTTTTCCTCTGCTCTTCTGCTGAAGAATTTTGCCTTCATGATGACTGGCTGCTTGGGGAGTTTCCCTTTTCATAGGACTTTGTAGTACCCCAACCACACAACATCAATGACAGGAGCAAGCCTTTCCTTGCTTTTGGCAGCATTAATCCTGGTCTGCTCACTGACCAGTGTCCACAGCTTATCAAGGTTGATGGTTGGGCAGTAGCTTTGCTTCTTCTTCAAGTGGTAATGCCTCATACCCACTTTCCTGAAGTAATCCGGATGATATTTGTCGAAGTTGATGAGGTGATAGTGCAACCCTCCTGCATTTCCGTGACCTCCGGGGTGCTTCCGGTGCATGCCTATAACCGGGTGGTGTGGCTGACTTGCCCACGGAGCTTCCGGGGCTTCCTTAGTCGGGAAGGCAGGTCGCACGCCGCTGCATATTTTGTCATACTTTGACAGACAGGTTAGTATGACTTTAAAAATAAGTCACATTCATACATGATAAATTTTTGTAATACTGTTTCCTCATTAAAATCTTGTAAAGTTAGTAGATAAAATATTATTATTCCCATTTTATAGATAGGAAAATTGAGGCTGAGAGATTAAGTAATTCACAAATGATGACATAGCCAGTTAGAATGTGAGAAAGATTCAGATGCAGGTTTATCCCTAAGAGAAGCTCTCACTGAGTGAGTTTGGTTTGGTTTTATCCAGTTGGCTAGTTTGTTATTCAACAATAGGGGCTAACCCTTTGTTTCTGTATTCTCTGGAGAGTGAAGCAGTTAGGGGTTGGGTTCACTTGCATCTCTATATCCGTGGAACTAAAGAGAAAATTTTTAAAAAATGGTCCAAATCAGTAAACCAATTTTCCTATGAGGGAATCTGACCCTAGGCTCTGCTACTTAGTGCATACCTGTATGACTTGTCCAAAATGATACATTTCTTTAGGCAAGAGAGCAGAGGACCTGATCCAGCTGATTTTTCCAGCAAAAATTCACTGAATTCCAGCTTAAAGCTGTTATAGCATTCCTTTTCCCCTTCTGTGTAGGAATATGATTCTAGTGTGTACTGTTCTTCAGGGGTAGATGAGCTGGTCCCTGAAACATTAAATTTAACTCTCATTAATAAAAGAAATTAAACAAAGTGAAAGAAGGTAATGATAACTTCACAAGGAGTCTTTTAAAAATCTTCCTTTTCTAATATCAGACTACTCATATAACTGTCATTATTCTTGAAGTATTTCTATAAGTTTTGAGCTTATAGTACATGCTGAGATATTTTCATCTTCCTTTTCGTCATGTAATTATTAGTTGTTCTATAGCTGCCTTTAGTATGATGGGATGTATGTATTTTATATTTGTAAATGTTTTTGTTTGGATACTGTATAATCCCTTTGCTGTTCATTTTACTGTTTTGTTTTGTTTTTTGATGCGGCAATTGAAGTTAAGTGACTTGCCCAGCGTCGCACAGATACAAATTTTTAAGTGTCTAAGGCTGGATTTGAACTCAGTTCCTCCTGAATCCAGGGCCGGTGCTCTATCCACTATGCCACCTAGCTGCCCTGCCATTTTACTGTTTTACAAGTATGCATTAGCTGGAACAAAGGTATGAATTTCTTTATATATGTTATTCCCATTGAGGTTATTCTCATTATTATACATCATATTATATATTATATATTATATAATTCTCCAGTAGTCAAAAAATACTGGTCTAGGAATTAGCAGGCCTGGATTCTAAATGGAATGTCATCCTAAAATTCAGGTCTGATCATGTAATCCCTTCCATTCAATATACTCCAGTACTCTGCTATCTACTTATATCTTCAGAATGAAATATATAGTGCTCTGCTTGGCTTTCCAGTCCTGTTACACCTTACCCCTATCTATGTAACTCTATAAAAGAGTACCATTGGCCTCTTTATTGTTCTGACATCACTCAGTTCTTTGGATTTTCAATGGCTGTTCCCCATGCCTGGAATTTTATTCCTTTTCATTTCTGCCTCTTGACTACCCTGACTTCCTTCAAAACTTAATTAAAATCCCTCCATCTGCAAGAAACCTTTCCCATTCCCCTTTAATGCTGATGCCTTTGCTTTGAGATGTCATCAGATGTTGATTTAATCATGTGCAATTTATTCTTTATATTTCTTTTCTGTATATAATGCTTTGTTACTTCTACTATCATTTAGATTCGGAGCTCCTTGAGAGTAGGGACATTTTTTGTTGTTGTTTTTTATTGTTCCTTTTTTTCATTGTATTAAAAATACAACAATACCTTCTAATTAGTATACTTAATAATTGCTAATTGACTTTACTAATTCAGACTTTGGCTTTAATTAAAATTAAAAATGTTTATTTAGTCATTTAACTTCTCTGGACCTCAGTTTCTTTAGATATCAAAGAAGAAAATATGATTAGAACAAGGATTCTCACTGTAAGGTCCATGAACACCCAAAGTATCTGTGGATCAATTCCTAAAGTTTTATGGACTTGGAGAGGGGGAAAATACATACTCATTTTCAATCATCTGTAATCACAATTTAGCATTCCTTTCAAATATAGAGTTAACAAAACACTATTCTGAGAACTAGTCAATAGGTTTCATCATCTTGATGAATGGGTTCATACCCCAAAAAGGGTTCCAGATCTCCTGGATATAGTTCTAAGGTTTCTCAGCACTAAGATTGAGAGTTGTTTGACCTTTGTTCTTGAAGAGGACGTTGGGGTGATGACATGACTTGTAGTGAATTGGACAGTGAAGAGGGCTGTGCCACTAACCTCACTCTCTCCTCCAGAGCCATTTGGATCTGGTGGTGAGATATAGACCAGAACAACTGGAGATGGTCCCAAATGTCTTAAGGAAGTTGGGCTTATGCGAGTGGCCAAGGGTCACACACCTGGTAAGTGTCTTAGGTGAGATTTTAACTCGGGTCATCCAGATTCCAGGTCCAGTACCTTTGCACTGTGACTCCTAGCTGCCCATCATCACTAAGGAGAGGTAGCTGAAAATATTGTAAGATTAAAACTCTTGCCTAAGGATGAGACATGTGATAATTCTAATTTACAGCCTGAAATATTGGTAAACCCTGTGATAAGACCAGTAAAAATAGACACATAAAGTGTTGAATACACATGGTCCTATATCAAACCAATAAATTATCTTCAGGAACATCCTACTTTTTGTACTTTTGCTCATTAGGCTCTGCCTGATAAGGATATGGATGTTTTACTACCTATGCCTCTTCATTAATTAGTTCCTGCCAATAAGCCTGAATGTGTCATAAATCTCTTCGTTGAAAGCAAATATAGATGTACATAAAAGCAGGGTTTCACATTAGGGTTGACTACACATACACAGAAGGGTATGTCTCTCAGGATGTCTCCCTATAACTTAATGAAGCAGCAATTCACCCTGAAACAGAATCATGACTCATCATGTGCCAGGCAAGTTATTATCTTGAGATGTATTTCCACTTAGTCACCAATGGAGATAGCCCAGGACCCTGAACTCAATCTCCTGGGGAATAACAGTATCCTGCAAACCACCAGACTTGTTTCTAGCCCAGCCCCTGTAGACACCATTGAGAGGAGAAAACATTATGGAGAGCAGGTCAACCTTACTCACTAAAACTAAGCACAAGAGCTCTGGAAATGGCAGCAACCCTCTACCCCACCTGAAGCCCACCAGTCTTGGTTCAAGTCCATCTTTTAAAGCCATTATGCAGAGAGGCAGCTTCTTCAGAAAAGGCACTTGGCATCCTCATCAACTGTCACCCTAATGGCAGGCAAGCTAGGCTATCTGAACTAGCAAGACACTGTGAGGGAAAGACAGGAGATAACATCTCCCAGGCAAGTAAAACTACCACCACCACATTTAGCAGCATTTACACTCAAACTATGATGGAGATAGTCTAGGATCTTGAATTCAAAAACCTCTGGAATGGTTGTACTTCTGGCCCAGGGTCTGAACTCATGAACCTGGGGAGCAACCCTTGTGAAAATACAGCCTGTTAACTCCTGCTGCAAGTCCTTGACACCATCAGAAATTAATATGGGTTTTGTCAGTGTAAATAATATTAAAAAGAGATATTACTGTCTACTTTGCAAGTATACTTAATACTTGACATTGCTTTGCATATACTAAGTGGTTAATAAAATCCTCATTCACTCAATACATAATTAATTAATTCACATATGCATTCAGAATCTCAATGTTGGAGAGGATTTCAGTGGTCATTTACTTCAACCTGTACATAGAGAAGGCATATCTTCAACAATATTTCCTACAGATGGACAATGAAACTTTGTTTGAAGACTTCAAACAAAGAGAGAACCCCACATCTCCAAGCAGCTTATTTTATGTCTGAAACATACGTGCTTTAGGATTATCGATTTAGAGCTACAAGGCATCTTCCAACATCATATGGCCCAACTTCCTAATTTTATAGAGGAGAAAACTGAATGTGACTTGTTCAATGACAGTTATAAATGGCACAACCTCTGACTCCAAAACCAACACTCTGACATTAGTCAAAACAATTTTACTGTAACTTTCAAACATTTCTCTAATTTCTAACCTGAAAAGCTAAGCATTGAAATCTAAATATTCCTTGTGACAGCCTTTAACTAATTAAATATATTGATGGCAAACACCCTAACCTCCCACCACTTTTTCTCTTATTCAGGCTAAATGGCTAAACATTCTGGGATTCCTGCAACTGATATTCAAAAAACCTTTATTCAAAGACCTTCACAATCTTAGTTTCTCTTTTGTGAAACTATTGATTCTATCTTAAACTTTAGGTCATAGAAGTACAATATTAAATGATAATCCAGACATGATTTGACCAAGATAGAATATGTTAGGACTATCATTTCATTTTAAATGATAGTAATGTTTCTTTTTGTTTATTTCTTTAGAATTTTATTTTTCCAAATTACATGGAAATACACATTTTGACATCATTTAAAAAAAAAAAAACAACGTTTTGCGTTCCAAATCTTCTTCCTCCCTCCCTTCCCCACAAGAGGTTAAGCAATTCAACATGAGCTATACATAAGCAGTCATGCAAAGCATTTCTACATTAGCAAGGTTGCAAAATAAAACAGATAAAAACAAAACTTCAGAGAACCATCAGTTCTCTCTCTGTATATGGACTGTATTTTTCATAAGACCTTCAGAGTTGTCTTGGGTCATTGCATTGCTAAAATTAACCAAGTCATTCACATCAGATCTTCTTTCAGTGTTGCTGTTATTTTGTATACAGTACATTTCATGTTGCATCAGCACTTGTAGGTCCTTCTGGGTTTTTCTGATAGCATCCTGCTCATCATTTTTTTAAAAAATAATAAACTACATTTATATAGTAGTTAAAGGGAGATTTCTTTATAGTATACCCATTTATATAGTACCTTATACCTGACAAAGAATTTTCTTTTCAGTAGTCCAGCAAACTAAATACCATACTTTTATCATCATCACCAATCATCATCAATCAATCCTCATCTTTATCAAATAATCCTCCTCATCAATCAATTCCAATCTTCATCATCATCATCTTATATACTCTTGCCTCAGCTTCAAAAATTTTTTAAGTTACTTTTGTTAACTGTTTCCCTCCATCCTATTCCCTCCCCTATGATATTTACCTGATTTTCTAACTTCTTTTAACCTATCCATCCTCAAAAGTGCTGTGCTTCTGACTGCCCCCACCCCCAATCTTCCCTCCCTTTTTTCACCCCTTCATCCTTATCCCCTTCCCCTCCCATCCTCCAGCAGGGTTAGATTACTCCACCCAATTGAGTGTGCATATTGTTCCCTCCTTGAAGCAACTCTGGTGCAATTAAGGTCTTTGAGACAATTTTGATGAGTGTAAGGCTCATTCACTGCCACTCTATAATCCCTTTCCTGCTTCTTTCACGTGGAAATTCACCCCATTCTACCTCGACCCTTCCCCCTTCCCCCTTCCCCAGTGCAATCCTCTCATCCCTCAATTGTACCCTAAAGATGTCATCATTCAGAAGCTAGGTGACACAGTGGACAAAGCACACACCCTGGACCCAAAAGGACCCAAGCCCAAATCTGTCTTCAGACATAAGACCCTCACCTACTTCTCAACCCTGTGAATTCCTCCCAAGCCCAACTGCCCCACAAAAAATAAAATAAAAATGATAAACAGAAAAGTAATACTTTACTGATATTATCCCTTCATAATCAATTCCCACCTGTGCACTCTGTCTAAATTTATTCTATCATCTGCACTAATACTGAGAAAGTTCTTATGACTTAGTTGTATCATCTTCCCATGTAGGAAAATAAACAGTTTATTCTTTTAACATCCCTCTTGATTTCTTTTTCCTGCTTATCTTTTTATGCTTCTCTAGGGTATTGTATTTGAAAGTCAAATTATCTCTTCTGTTCAGGTCTTTTCATCATGAATACCTGAAATTCCTTTTGTTCATTGAGTCCCATTTTTTCAATGAAAGATTATACTCAGTTTTGTCAGATAGGTGATTCTTGGTTGTAATCCCAATTCCTTTGCCCTCTAGAATATCATATTCCATGCCCTCCAAAGCTTTAATGTAGAAGCTGTTAGATATTGTGCTATTCTGACTGTGTCTCCACAGTACTTAAATTGGTTCTTTCTGACTGCTTGGAATATTTTCTCATTGTCCTGGGGGCATTGGAATTTGGCTATAATATTCCTGGATGTTTTCATTTTGGAATCTCATTCAGAAGGTGATTGGTGTATTCTTTTGATTTCTATTTTACCTTTTGTTTCTAGAATATCAGGATAATTTTCTCTGACAACCACTTGGAAGAGGATGTCTAAGCTCTTGATTTGGTGATGGTTTTCAGGTAGTCCAATAATTTTCAAATTATCTCTCCTAGATCTATTTTCCAGTCAGCTACTTTTTCCAAGAAGGCATTTCACATCACCCTCTATTTTTCCATTCATTTCGATTTGCTGTATTGTTTCTTGTTTTATCATAAAATCACTAGCTTCCATTTTATTCAATCCTCATTCTTAGAAAAATTATTTTCTTCAGGGAGCTTTTCCATTTGGCTTTTCCAACTGTTGACTTTTTTTCTCATGACTCTCCTGACTCTCATTTTTTTCTTTTACCTCTCTTACTTTATCTTCAGTGTCCTTTTTGAGTACCTCCATGGCCTGAGACCAATTCTTATTTTTCTTGGAAGCTTTGGCCATAGGAACCCTGACATAGGACCCTCTTCTGAGTGTGTACCTCAATTTTCCTTGTCACCAAATAAACTTTTTATGGTCAGCATCTTTCTCTGTCTGCTCATCTTCCTGTTTTAACTTGACTTTTAACTCCTTAAAATGGGGAACTGCTTCCAAGGTGTACTGTCCCTAGCTATAGGGAGTTTCAGTGGTACAGTTTATAGTGGTACAGTTTAAGGGGAGGCATATTTTGCACTCACCTGGACTGTTCTCTGGTCTGAAAATAACCCCAGGCCTATTTGTTCTTCAAGCAGAAAAGCAAACTTTTGTTTTGCTGGGTTGATAGCTCTGGTGAGCCTGTGCCCCTCTCAAACATGGGCCACCACCACTCAAGGCTGCTTCCTGAGTCCCAGCAGGAGTAAAACAACAGAGTTTTCCCTTTGTTCTATCAGGGACCCCTGTAATCTCCCCCCAGTTCAACCACTCAGCCTTCTCACCAGACCATGAGCTTCATTCCAGAAGATACTGGAGCTGTAGCTGATTTAGAGGCTCTGGAGGACCCTTTCTTTGGTGCAGTCTGCCTGGGGCTGAATCTGTTTTGGCTTGACCTCAGGGTCGGATTCCACTCCTGCCTCATGACAGCAGACCCTTCCTGCTGACCTTCTAAGCCATCTTTGGCTGGAAAATAATCTCACCCCATCCTTTTGTGGGTTCTGCTCAATAGTCATATTTCAATCATTAATCTTCAGTTTACATCCTGCCATGATACAAAATGTCTAATAATCATGCCACATTATAGCCTTCCCAATATTGGAAAACAATTATTTAATACCCCTCTCAATTCAATTTTTAAAAATCCCATCTCACTCGTTTATTTTTCTCTAATGGTGTATGACATGGTTTATAGACATATCAACATCCTTGCCACTCTTACTCAAAAACTCTAATTTGTCTATGTTCATCCTAAAGTACTGTAAGGGGCTAAAATTCTAGCTAGTCTGTCTAAAATATCGAATGAGTGGTCGCCAATAAATTATAAGCTTTAGCAAGAGTTAGACATTTAAGCATTTAACAAAGAGAATAAGAATTTGGTGAAGAGAGAGAGAGAAAAGTTTAGATTTATGTATCTATCAAAGGGAGAGCACATTTCTAGCTCCACTTTCCACCAGCATCCTGACAAAAGAGAGCGAGAGAGACAGTCTCACCCCCTCTTCCTCCCACAAGGAAACATCACTTCCTGATGCCAAAGAAAAGCTGCATGGCCTTGCCCTCAGAGGCCTTCTCCTCATTGTGGAGCTTTCCTACAGTAAGTCTTCAGCAGGTGGCACCATTCCAATTGTTACAGTATATCACAGATTGGGAAAGAAAAAAAAAACTAAATATGATAAATGTTTATTATAATGTTGGAATAACAATTTCCTTTTCTACATTTCTATTAACAACAAAATGCATAGAACATCATTCACTGTCAGCACTGGAAATGGTCTTTTCCAAAGCAGATCTCGATCCAGCTTTTACTTAATACATTAGCCCAAGTGAATTGCTTGGGGAATACTGAAGAAACTTGCTTGTGATCACTAGGCTAGTAATTATCTGAAAAGGAATCTGAAACTGGCTCTTTGTAACTAAGCTAAAAAATCAATTCATTACGAAACCTGCATAAACAATGAGAATAAAATTGTACTTGTTTAGTGACCTTGCCATCAATTAAAAGTCCCTATCTCTGTTTTTACTCTAACTACTCTAAAACAAGATCTTTCACATTTTATATTATATGGGTTTAATCTAAAATAATAAATTTGATTGAGAGAAATATGATTTTATGTAAAACAATTTTGTAAGAAGGAGTTATTTCTTAAAGACAAATATGAATATTTTATGCCACTTTCATTTCCAAATACTGGGTGTCCCCAAAGTCACACTTCAATTTCAACCTTTAATAACTTCATAAGTATACATTACCAAACATTACTAAAAATAATATAACCAAAAATATCATTTACATTTCTTTATTTATATATCTTTTACACTTACACTTGTGAATTATCAATATTATGTATATGTATGTATATGTATTTCAATTTTAACAAGATATGACACCTTGTCATTACGCATTGCATATTCAATAGTTTCTAGTTGCTAGTTACTCATGTCAGTGGATCAGAGAATAGATCTTCTTGCTTAACCACCTCAGTTACCTGGCATATCTAAATTAAACTTTTCTTGTGGAGTTATGTGAAAACCATCATGTAAGCATATATAATGCCTGATCATAAGGCTTTTCAGCCACTGATCACTAACTGATGAAAGTTCTTGCAATGTTTGAAAATTGATGAAATGATTAATATTACAAAATGTAAAAGCAAGTGTTTGAAACCAGATTTGAACTCAGGTCCTCCTGACTTCTGTGCCACTTGCTATGTGACTGTAGACAAGTCACTTAACTGTGATTACCCCAAAACAAAATAGAAAGGTTAATTATTTAGATTTTGCAAAAAGTTTACTTTTTCTTATTAAAATTTAATATAACTAACATTTTGTAATATAAATCATGAGATATTATTTTGCTATAAGAAACAGGAGGGATGATTTCAGAAAAATCCTGAAAAGACTCACTTAAAATGTTACATAGTGAAGTGAACAGAATAAGTATAACACTATACACTGTGATGTTTAAAATCTCAATGTGTGGTCGCCTTAAATTAGAAGCTTTAGAACCAGTCTTTGGGCACTAAGCATTTATTAAAGCATAACAGGTATTCACTTGGAGTTCAGAAAGTTAAGAAAAGGCCTTTATAGCCTACAGTTCCAGCCTGGTCAGATTCTTCCTCAAGTCCTCCACCATGAGCCTGCTTCAACCATGAACTCCCCCAAACTGAGTGTGGAAGCTTTTTTTATAGGTCCAGAGCATAGGAGGTCCTTACACACTATTTCAAGCTGATTGGCTAGCGTCATTCAAATTAATTGGTTCACTGGACTTGAAGGTGGTCTGGACTCAAGTTCAAAGTTTTTTGCTTCTGAGAACAATACTTTCTTAAGGGCTAGCCAGATGTGCTTACAATCTAGTTAACTTGAATTAGGCTAATCAGCAGTCAATCACTCTCACTTAATTCAAATCGGTTTAGATTAATCTCCAGGTGGGCCTTTGAGTATCTGCTAAATCCCCTTATTTTATGAAAACACAGTAACAATAATATTGGTCAATGAAGAGCTGTGAATGATTTAGCTTTTTCCAGCAATACAATGATCTAAGAAAACCCCAAAATTAATGAGGAAGCATACCATCCACCACAAGAGAAAGACCTGATATTGATTGAATACAAAATAAAACATGCTAATTTCTTACTTCATTTCTCTCAACTTTTTCTTTTATTCGTCTTCCTGTACAAAATGGCTAATATGGAAATATTTTACATATTTGCACATGTATAACCTTTATCTTATTGCTTACCACCTCAGGGAAGGGGAGGGTAGGCAGGGAAGGATTGAGAGAGGGATAGAGTTTGGAATGCAAAACTTTAAATGCAAATGTTAAAATTAAAAAAAAAAAATACTGCCTATTGACCTCAGTCACAAGCTCTGTACCTTCCTGTGCCAAAATACATCTCTCTCACCACTAATCACCTAAGAGAATTGCCTCACCCCTTTAGAATGTAAGGGGCTATTTTTATTATAGTATTTATATTCCTAGCACATAGGTCAGTGCTTAGCACAAATGCTCACAATCACAAAACTGTTGACATTTTAGGTGATATTTAAATCTGTTCTTCATGATTCTGGTCTCTGTCTCTGTCTGTCTATCTATCTGTCTGTCTCAATATACTACCTCTAAGGTTGAGAAATCCTTAAGGATTTTTGCTACTCTTTCTCCCAACTCTACACACATTTTCTCTTTTGAGTTGTATTCCAGAAGCATTCAGATAAGACAATTAACTTGATGCCTCTTTGTTTCTGATAGACTTTCTACTAATAACTGTTTATACAATGTGTTTAGTATCTTTCTGGGATATTTAGTGGATAAAAGACAATACCAAGCAAGAGGCCTAAACTGAAGTGCCTTGAGAACTGGATGAAAGATGCTGTAACATAGAGCATCCCTTAGAATCTTTTGAATTGAGCTTGGTAAATGTATTAACAGTGTTATTGCAAAATTATGTTGGTAGGAAAAACATTTAAGCTTAATAAATGTCTGTTCTTATGCAGAGCATGTCTGTAACTGCAGAGATGATTTTTGAATCCATGTGCCAGTAATTTATCCTTATTATATTTTATCTAATTAGATATGGCCTAATCATTACAACCTTCTTTAGGTTCTTTTGAATCCTGATTTGGAAATTCAACATTTTAACTCTTCCTTGCAGTTTTGTATATCTGTAGATTAAATAAATTTCCTTGTATGTAAAAATAGATCCTGAGTTCTGAATAAAAATAATGAACATGATAGGTCTGGTGATAAAAGTAAAAAAAATATCAGGGGACTCCTTTCTTTAACATGACATTGTTCTATTAATCAACACAGTTTGGGAGAGAAAAAAAAAAAACTGTCCAAGGAGCAACATATAAAACTAAGTAGGCAGGATGGAAAATTAAAGACCCAGTTGAACTCTCTCAACATTCTCTTCCACACAACTTTAAAATAATGTCTTGAATCAAATTTGGTGTTTCAAAACCAACAAAAGTTCAGGGTGAGGTATTTTTTTCAAGCCTAAGAAAACTGAAGGGGGTCCACAGGAGAGATTTGTGACACCAGGCCTATCCAGATTATGCCTGTCAACTGCACTCTGCAAATTGAAGAGCTCTCAGCTCAGAAACGGTAAGGGATTTGGATAATTGGTCAGTAAGAAATTACAGGGGACCCTTTGTTGGTACTGCATGAAGTTGGTACTGACTGGAAACTCTTTTGTCACTACACAGTTTTGAGTCACAGTACTAGGGCAGAGAGGAGTGATTGTGGTCAGGGGTCCTAGTCACATTTCCAGCCCTTGTACTAACCCTTGCAGGGACAGGGACGCAGAGGATGTGGTTACAGTTTGAAGGCCAAGAGTAGTGCTAATGCTTGCAGCTACAGGAGAACAGGGACCCTTCCTAAGTA
Source organism: Dromiciops gliroides (assembly GCF_019393635.1). Lineage (NCBI taxonomy): Eukaryota > Metazoa > Chordata > Mammalia > Microbiotheria > Microbiotheriidae > Dromiciops > Dromiciops gliroides. Next base: position 146,589,729 of record NC_057866.1, read on the forward strand.
AAGACCAGAGCAAATACTAGGGAACCAGTGACCACAACACACCCAGATCATACCAATTTGGAAGCACTGAAAACTTGCAGACCCCCAAAACTAGTTGTGAAAAGTCAGCACTAAAAAGCCTGAAGTTTGGAAAAGTGCATCCCCAATACCACATACAGACTTGTGTCACCTCCCTGATATCTCAAGTGACAGTTAAGTTGCTGTGTTAGCACAGCCTATGTCTAGCACATATCCTGCTTTCTATAGTCCCACAGAAATTAGTTTTCTGCTTTGTCAATTAGCTAACATTGAGGGAATGATAGAGTTCCTCCTTATGCATATTGATAAATATAGTTTGCCAAGACTTGTTCTTAGAAATCTGATGTCGCATAGTGATCACCAAGTCTTTTTATACATTCTCAGAAGCCATTTACTTAATGTTCCTTTATAGAATTTGAACAGAGATTAGTATCCAAGTCACCTAGTTTTAACTTCTGAGATCTACCATTTCATATTTGTTGAAAATGGGAATATTGACTGTTATGGGGGAAAATGGGGTGTGGGTTTGGGGTAGGGGTTCTTAGGAATTCCTCTTTAAAGAATTATACCCTATTGTACACAAAAACAGTTAGAATAAGATGGTAGTTTATTTAGGGGCAAGAGAAGGGAAGGGAAGGCAAGGAAAAGGAAACCAAGAGAAATCCTTGGACTTCTCTTGGGGAGAAAGGCACAAAGCATGTGGCTCTGAGGTACCAATCTCCTCAAGCAGAAGGCTGGTAGGTACTTTTATAGGGGACTGATGGGGGTGGCCCATCTACCTGTGGAAAGTTCCTTTAGTGAGGGAGGACCATACCCCACTGGTGGTAGCTGGGGGAATTGGGTGAGGGGTGTCTATGGATCTCTCAAGCCATCTCCTCAGAACACAAAAGAAGCAGCCACACCTAATCTTATCTACCCAGGGGTAAGGGAGACTAAAATGAAGGGTGGAGGTCCAGAAGCTAGCTCAGTCTGATCTGGTTCTGCTTATCTCTCTAGGTGTATCTGTCCTCTGGTTTAGTTTCTCAAGGAGAAGATTTGTTGATGTACCCCAGAGAACTTCTGGGGTACTCTGGGCCTCATGACATTGACCATTTCCAATCTTTCTGTACTGTTCTCATTCTCCAAATTTTTTGAGGAGAAACTTCCATCATGTCCTTGCACTAGCTACTAACCCCTACAATTGATTCTATTTAATAATGTTGGATGAGTCTTGGTAACTCTGTTCGATTTTTATCTAGGAGCAATATGAAATATGGTTTAGAATTATCGGGAAATTATAATAAAACCACTGGCTCTTTCCCCTTATGACCCCCTGGGAAATGTCCTAGATCATTTCAGCTCTATATTTATACAAGACAGGCAATCAACTATTTTATTATTATGTCATTAATAGAACAATACAACTTCCTCATAAAATTCTCAGCTCAACTATGTCCCAAACTTCCAGGTTCATACAGCTTTCCTCCGTGGTGTTTTAGAGGGATAGCTCTAAAGCACTCATCACCTCCTTCTCCAAGGTGATAATTCACATTAGTGAAAGGTAAATTTCATGTCTTGGACTCCTTTAGGGCCAAATCTACAATCCATAATGAAATAGAAAGGTTAATGGTCTACTTTCTTTCTCACTAAGTTTGCAAAAACTGCCCTGTCTCGGTATGATCCAGCTTTGTTCTGTACTAAACTCTTATGTACTGGCTTCCAGGATACCAAACAATACCTGTCCTTCCCATCTCCTCTTCCATCCTTTTTTTCCATGGCTCCCACATATCATCTCCTGCACAGTTGCCCCCAGAAAGCTCCCTCTTTCTGATTCTGGCACAGAAAAAGAATGGAAGAAGATAATCAAAGGGGCAGTCTGATATTACATGTTCTGGGAAGAAATCTGAACACCTTATTTGCTCCAAATCCTGGTATCCACACTTCTAGATGACCTCCTTGGGAAAGATTAGGGGGCCATTCTTAATATTCTACATAACTGTTGGACAAAGTCACCTTCTATTGATCAGAAACTCTATCTCTCTCTTTCATCCAAAAACCCTAGAGAAGATGTCATTCCAAGATAGCTAAAGGTACCTGCAATGGATGCTTGGTGTTGGCATGGATTACACTAAATATATACAAGGGTTGATATAGTAGTACCCTTTCAACCTTTAGCCATTTAGCAATTAGGAGGAAAAGGAAATACAGAATCTAGAACACAGAAACTTTTCAAAATCTTATTCCACTCCCATCCTCACTTCACCAAAATTTTTGTGAACTTTTATTTTTGGAAATTAGCGTCTAGTCAATATAACTCTGCTTCCCTAAAACCCAACATAGTAGTTGACCTACATGTACCAATTCTATATAGTTTCGTTTACTTGATGCTCTTTTCGTTCAAAATCAGTTTATAAAATAAGGGAAAAGTTTTCAACAATTTGGTTTGGACTCTAATCTTTTTAAGGGAAGGTACTTTAACAGACTCTTTCCCCCCCTCTCTTAAACAGCATACTTTGAACAGAGCAAGTTAAAGAAAGAATATTTTTTTAATAGAGAAACAGATGCTTCAAACTAGTCACCAGACTACCTAGTAAAAAACTTCATTTTAATCCTGGAACTGAGGAATAAGGTAAAATCAGTGTGGTATTGTGGTTAGAATCCTGGGCTTTAAGTCAAAGAGAACAAGGTTCAAATATTTACTATGACACATGGACTTGGACAAATGATTTGACCTCCAGTAATTCTTTATTACTAATCTCAATTACAGACATGATCTACCTTAATGGAAGGAATTTTCAAATTGGGAATCACTACCCTCTCCACATTCTCCCCTCTTCTCTCCTTAAAAAAGACATCATAGATACTTTTTGCATTAACTTTGAGAAATAACTTTGGGGTGCCCTACTATTAAATCACTGTATTCTGAAAAGCAATCCAAGTCCAATTCAGGAAGTAATGCGGTCCTTTATAAGATGATAATGTATGGGTACGTATGTATACTATCCATCAATTAAAAATATAGAAAAAAACAAACAAGGACAGATTTGCCACACTTTACAGTGCCTGCTGACAGTTTATAGAACTGAAAGGGTTTTTAAAATCTTCACTGATGGAATTTATTTTAAAACTCCCTTCATTTCTTGCATTTAACTTTACTTCAAATAATGAAATAAATTCATTTCAGAAGAAATTTATTTCAATAGCTTTATCTCAGCTATTTTGTGAATTTTCCTAAATAAAACACATACCTTAATATGTGTAAATTCTCTATAGCTGTGGAATGGACTCCATTGCTAGGATACATTTTATAATTCTTTATAATGAATATTTATATTTACATGTATTAATGCATGATATTTCACTCCATATATGCAGCTATACACATATGTAGCATGTTCAAAGAAACATATACTATGTACTTTTATTACAGATTTAGTATTTGTTTTTGAGGGGTATGGCAAGGACAGGATAATGGGATAATTTTTAGACCACATAGGTGATTTCATCACTGTGGAAGGACTTCCAGTGTGGAAACAGCCACCACCACTAGGACACCAAGAAATTAGTTAACTTGGAGCAGCGAGGTGGCGCAGTGGATAAAGATAAAACACTGGCCCTGGATTCGGGAGGATCCGAGTTCAAATATGACCTCAGTCACTTGATGCTTGCTAGCTGTGTGACCCTGGGCAAGTCACTTAACCCTCATTGCCTTGCAAAAAAATAAAAAAAGAAAGAAAAGGAAAAAGACAAAAAGAAAAAGGAGTTAACTTGCCCAGCTTCATATGTCTAAAGTTTATGATGCAATACTTGAACTCAAGTCTCACTGAGGTCAAGCCAAGCCCTCTATTCACAGCATCATCTTCCTACATGTGTGGATTAATAACAACAATAATATATTCCATTTGCATAGCACTTTAATTCTTTCAAAGTCATTTACAAACATTGTCAGTGGTCAGTCAATAAATTACATGTTAAATGTCTGCTATGTCTTCTTGTTATTGTTGTTGAACATTTTGTGACCCCATTTGGGGTTTTATTGGCAAAGATACCGGAGCAGTTTGCCATTTTCCATTCCAGCTCATTTTACAGATGAAGAAACTGAGGCAAACAGCATTAAGTAACTTGCCCAGGGTCACAGAACTACTAAGTAACTGAGGACAGATTTGAATGCAGTCATTTGAATCCTCCTGTGTCCAGGCCTGGTGTTCTATCCACTGTGCCACCTAGCTGTCACTGCTATATGCTAGGCAGGGATAAAATGTTAAGAACAAAGCAAAGCAAAGCAAAGCAAACAAACAAACAAAATATAGAAGGAATTAATTTACCAGCAAACCACTTTTTTTTCCTACTGCTTGCAGTGGGTCATTTCTTAGGACTTGTGGTTACAGAGATATAAATATGTACATGATGCCTCCCTTCGGCTCATACTAAATAGTATTTGACCCTCTTACATTATTTTCCATGGCTCTCACTATTTTATTTCTTTTCCAATTTGAATTTGTTCAATCAGGGTGCCCATAATCACAATTTCAAAGTAGAAGAATACTGTGGAATTAAAAAAAAAATCTCCTTTTCTCACACTTCAGCTGAGCCTCTGATTATTTTATATTCTACTTTCTGTAACATTCCTATTGACTTTTGATCCTGCAAACATTAACATCAAACGTGGTTGGTACCATTTTGGTAGCTTCAAAATTAGTATGGGTCTACACAGGACAAAGTAAACTGGCCGTGGGGCCATTAGCTTGTTATTTTTGATCCAGTTTGACAGACAAATCAGATAACTGAGTTTTCAAAGGGGATCAGTCAGAATGTGTCTGATTTGGATTTTTGAGATAAGAGACAGGCATGAGGCACTGAAGTTACATAAGCTCAGTAGGAAAGTTCAGTGAAACAAGAGAAGCAGTGAAAGGACCCATTGTGCACCTTCCTATTAATAGAGATGAAGGACGAAAAATTGTGCAGGCAAAGAACCCTTGCTATTAGTCACTTTAAAAGTCACGGCAGGCAGAGCAAGTATGCCAGTGTTCTAGAGGGGCCCTCAGTTCTATCAGAAGGAAACCATAGGAGACACTGTGAAGATCAAGTACCTACACAGAAAGGAGAAATTTAATTGGCCATTGTTTGTGTTAAATAAAGAGATGCCAGTTTGATATGAGCTGCTCTGACAGTCTCTGCCCAATTGTTCCATTTTTTCAGACATCCCCACAGCAGAATGAGGGGGTTATTGTCACTTCCATTTGTCAGGTAAAGGTGATGTCTGGAACAGTAGAGGACCATGAAGACAGGGCTAGCTTCCTTACTGTATGGATTACAGGGACAATTGAGGAAACAGTGCACCATTGTGTTGAATGCATTTGGAGCCTGTGGTGTTAATCCCAAATGATGTCATGTAGAAATGAGTACAGGCACCTGAGCTCAACCCACTCTATAAACCACAGGATCTATCTCCTTTGCCTCATTTGCCACATTGTTTACAGGGTGTAATCCTGTAGTCTGAAATGCTATGTCATAATCAGAAGCTTCTAATCAAGAACAAGGGTCTGATTTGCACTTAATGTCTCCCATTATCAAACAATTTCAGGTCCCCTTGCTGGGAACATTCTTTTACCCCTGATTGGATTTCTTGTCTATGGAATACAAGAAGAAACTGTAGCTCTGTGGTGGATTTGCCATATGCTTAAGTGGTACATTTTTCCCTGACTTATGAATTCTAGCATGTTCTCTCACCTAATTTTCATATCAAGAAAAAATGTCATTACTGATAAGACAGATAAGCATATTTAATTTTTCAAAAGCCCTCAAGAGCCATGTTCTTCACATTTCTTTCATATCATGAAGTGGTAATGTTGTCAGGTGATTATCTCTGTCCAGAAGAATACCATGGGATCTCCAAGCACTAACTATTGGTACTGTTTTTCACTTATGGTAATAGGGCTGCCCTGTGCTATTGACATATTTACACTTAGTACCATATACAAAATCCCACCCAATCTCAAAGTTGGAATGGTTGCCAGAACCATCTAACTCATATTTTACCTTAATCTCTCCAGAGCACACATTAAAAGTAGTCACTCAGCCTTTGCTTAAAGATGTCTGGTGAGGCAGAACCCTTTATGAAGATGAACTACTCAGTTATGAGGAGGCTATCAGGAATAAAGGAGAAGCCAATAACAACAAAATAACAAATACGAACAAACATAAAGAAATAATGATGAATAATGTGAATATTCCAGAAACATCTTTTGGATATGATTGAGTTAGCAGTCATTGGGAACTCTGGAGAGAACACTTTCAGGAAAGTTCTGAAGACAGATATCGTATTGAAGGGGTTCAAAGAGAAAAACTGCCACTGACATTCTAGAGTGAGTCATTCGGCAAGTTTTTATTAAATGATTACTATGGGCTAGACAGTGTGCAAATTTCTGGGGAAATAGAGAAATTGGGGGAAAAGATCATCTAAAAAATATATCTTTATGGAGTTGATAAAATCTTGGGAATTAGGTACAAATAAGATATGTAATAGAATAGATGGAAGGCTTTCTGAAAAGGGAAGTCACTATTTGCTGGAAGGGTTGGGAGAAGGCCTAATATAGAAGTTGGAACTTTAGCTGAAAGAAGATGAGGGAACAGAGATGGTGGTAAGATGACAGAGAACTGCAGACATGAAGGGACAGACAGTGCAGAGACAAGACATCATTGAGCATGGGGTGAGATGGTAGGAACCATGCTTTAGAAAAATCACCTTTTCAGCAATGTGGAATATGGACTGGAGTAAGAAGAGATTTGGAGCAAGGACACTAGAGAACTTGATGATTTCTACAATGTTTTCTCTGTAACATATCCAAGGGATCTATGGTTTATTATCTATGAGGAAACTGAGACAAATGAAAGGTGTCATAGCAATGTAAGGGAGGACTGTTATCTATTCACCCATTCATTCATCTATTTGTTTATTTATCCATTTGTTCATTTATCTGTATTTCTGGCCATCTATTTTGTGATAGTTTGTATTAAATTGGTTCCATTTAGATGAAAAATAAAAGATTCATATTGACAATTAAACATTTGTAGGTCTAAGAAATCTTGAGGTTAGATGGTTCAATCAATAATGCCTGCCCCATCTCTCTTTCACACACACACACACACACACACACACACACACACACACACACACACGCCCTCTCTCTGCCTGTCAAAGTTGCAGTGCACTTATTGCTATGTAGTCATGTTTAGTCTTTTCCAACAGTAGACATCACAACATATTAGAACCTTCTCATCCTAGGCAACTTTTGTTTGTGTCTTCCCACAATTTCCTCTTTTTAAGGACTTAGTCAATACCTTGGAGAGTGTCATAGGATACTAGATGTAGAATTGGAAAGAACCAGGCACAGCTAGGTGGCACTATGCATAAAATACTGGGCTTAAAATCAGCAAGGCCTGATTTCAGATCCTGCCTCAGGCATTGATTATCTATATGGCTTCATTAAGTCAGACAATCTGTTTTAGCCTGAGTTCCCTCTATGTAAAAATTAGAGGGTTGGACTTCATAAACTCCAAGATCCCTTCTAGCTCTAAATCTGTAATCCTACGTTCTTGAAAGGCCATCTAATCAGAGGATCATAGATTTAGTGTTTGTGAGAAAATAATGGATTTTGGGATGCCTAGAGGCCCCCACTGGAGGTGATAATATTAAGATTGATCAGATTGACTTTGCAATTAACTCACTTAAAGTTAAATAAATTAAAACCACACCCATCTCAAAGCCTGGCCTTCAGAGGGTTTGTTCTCTGTACTCTGACCTCAGCACATTCTGCTCATGGAACACCCTCAAGTCCAGTAAACTAATAAATATCAATGATGCTAGCCAATTAGCTTGAAACAATGTGTAAGGGCTGCCTCTCCTCTGGACCCACAGGATGTTTCTGCTCACACAGGCACAGGGACTTATTTGTTTTGGCCTGAGACTCTGAAGAGGCAGCAGTGCCTTGCTCTATCTCACTTTTCTAACCTAGGTACTTAGGGCTTCTGAATTTACTGTCTCCTTTACTAATATTTAATATACTTTACTAAATGCTTAATGCCCCCAAACTGGTGCTAAAGCTTCCAATTTATAAGTAGTGCTGTATTAGGAACCTCAGCTAATAATTTTAAAGGCCACAGTTTGAAGTGTCCTCAGAGTCAAGTAGGACCATAGATATAGAGTTGAAACAGTGATTGTAATAACTAGCATTTATATAGTGCTATGGCAGACATTATATAAATATTATCTCATTTGTTCCTGGAAAAATCCTAGGAGGCAGGTGAAATTATTATCCCCATTTTATATTTGAGGAAACTAAGTCAATAGTTGCCCAAAGTCACATAGCAAGTAAGTGTCTGAGGCTAAGCTTCAATGCAAGTCTCCCTAACGCCAGGCCCTGTGCTCTATTCAATACACCAGTGCTTCTTAAATTTTTTCCACTTGTGAGCCCTATTCACCAGAGAAATGTTATACAGCTCGGTTATATAGATATACAAAATAGGTATACAAAACAATCATTTGCTGCAAAATTTTTTCACCACCCCCACATTCAGTTATATACACCCACAGTTTAAGAAACTTTGGAATACACCACCTAGCTGCCTGAGTAATAGTTTTCTCTCTCCATTATGATCACTAATTATAGGGTTATAACTCTAGAACAGGAAAGGACTTTATTGGCCATTGAGAAATACTGAAGATACAAACCCTGGCCAAGATAATGTACTAGGTATTAAAGACAAATTGCAACTGGCACCAAAAACAAGCTTTGCTTCCCTTAGCCATTTGACCTTAGACCACTCTTAGAAAACTATGCCTAATAATGACCCTTTTATAAGCATGAATATTAATGACAAAAGTCTATTATACATGCATATATATATATATATATATATATATATATATATATATATATATATATGTGTGTGTGTGTGTGTGTGTGTGTATATGTATGTTTGTTTCTCCAACTGAATTTATCAGTATAGCATTGTGGGACATTTCTCTTGCCTTAGCCAAAGTGAAGAAAGACAAAAGAGATTAAATAGGAAACCAGAATAGCTTTAGGATTAAAAATGATTTCTCTCTGTGTCTCTGTCTGTCTGTCTGACTGTCTCTCCTCCTGAGACATTATCTAGAGTCCAGGAACAGTTTAGAATTATTACTTGTATGACCAAAAAAGAGATTTTATTGTATGGTTATAGGAAAAGAAAAGATCAAATGGTTTTAGAAAATTCACTCATAATTAATAGAAAAAGTCACACTACCTCTAAAAACTATGCTAATGTGAAAGTTATTCACATTTTCTGTCCTGATGAAAAACCACGCAGGTACAGTATTTGAAGTTACTGCAAATAAAAATAACAACAAAATCCAAAATAAAACAAAACATGTTCATTGTGAAGTTTAAAATAGTAATATTTTGGAATCAATACTTCAAATTCTAATACTTCTAAGAGGACGTTGGAAAGTCCATTTATATGTTGAACTCAATCAAATATATGTTGACTTTTTATTGTCCAAGTAGGTTCATATGTATCCACTCCTTCTTTCCCTCACTTCCATGCCTTTTCTATCCTTCTTCCTTTTTTTTTACCCTTCCCATTCTATCTTGATTACTCTGTCTTTCTGCATCTGTTTCTGTTTATGTCTGTCTGTGACTGTCTCTATCTTTCTGTGTCTCTGATTCTCTGAGTCTCTGTTTTTCTCTCTGTCTCTCTATTCTTTTCTTTTTCTGTCTCTTTTCTTTTTCTATCAGTCTGTCTTTTTCTCTATTTCTATATCACTATCTTTCTTTGTCTCTGTCTTTCTCTATTTCTCCCTCTCTTTCTCTGTCCCTCTCTCTCTGTCTTTCTCTCTGCCTCTTTCTGTCACTGTCTCTCTCTGTCTCCTTCTCTGCAAGGAATCTGATAAGAAGTGTATAGTTTTCCATTCTTTAAGAGAAACTGAAAGATTATTGGAAGTGAAGCAAACAAAACCTTATGGAATGAGGGCAGAAGGAAGTCCAAGGAAAGTGGACTAAGTAGAAAGTATATCATCATGAGGGCTGGTGCCCAAGGCCAGTTAATTGCAAGTGAAAGGTGATGTAACCCAAAGCTGAATATAATCATGAATTGTTGGGGCTCTGACTGGATCACTGATCTTCTTTAGGAATGATCTGCACAGGCTGTTTCTCCATATAATTTTTGTTGTTGTTGTTGTTGTTGTTGTTGTTGTTGTTGTTTTTGGTGGGGCAATGAGGGTTAAGTGACTTGCCCATGGTTACACTGCTAGTAAGTGTCAAGTGTCTGAGGCTGGATTTGAACTCAGGTACTCCTGAATCCAGGACCAGTGCTTTATCCACTGCACCACCTCGCTGCCCTGTCTCTGTCTGTTTTAAATAGTGGAATGAAGTGAACTTATCTCCTTTCTACTTTCTCTCTTCCCTGCTTATTTGCTTGGTGAAGTGAGAGTGCTTGATCTTGAGAGTTTCCTGTTGTCTTTAAATCTTTTTTTTTTTTTTAAGATTTGCACTATTTGTACTTTGTGTACTTTTATAATGATGTTTGTCTCCAGATAAATATAAGCTGTGTTTTCATTGCATTTAAAGTGAATATTCTCTTTAAAGAATAGGGATAAGCACTTGGGAAAGGTTAATGGAACCCATGGACCAATCACCATAACTATAATTTTACATTGAAATCTGTGTGTGTGTGTGTGTGTGTGTATGTGTGTCTGTCTATCTATTTCTAGCTACCTCTATCTCTGTCATGTCCTCTGCCTCTGTCTCTGTCTCTCTTTGTCTCTGTGTGTCTTTGTCTCTCTCTCCATCTGTCTCTGTCTTTGTATCTTTGTCTCTGTCTCTATGTCTCTGTCTCTCTCTATCTCTGTTTTTTTTGTCTCTTTGTTTCTCTGTCTCTGTCTCTCTCCCTCACTGTCTCTGTCTCTGTCTCTCTCTTTCTCTATCTCCCTCACTCTCTTTCTCTCTCTTCTTTCTATATATTTGTGTTGGTCCTGAAATCAGGGAGACCTGAATTCCAATCTGCCCTCAACCATGTATTAGCTGTATAAGCTTGGATAAATCACTTAATTCCTGTTTTCCTCAGTTTCCACTAATATTAAATAAGGATAAATTAGCACTTACCTTCCAGGGTTGTTAGGAGGATCAAATGAAATAACATTGTAAAATGCTTAGCACAGTGCAATAGATACATTTTAATGCTAGCTAATATTGCTATAGAATCTTTGTGTATATATGTGAATAGCTATATATCCAGCTATCTCAATTGTCAACATAAATTGATTGCTAGACTTGTATTCAGGAGGACCTCACTTAAATACCACTTGTACTACCAACAAGCTGAGGGACTCAGGAAAAATCACTGATATGCCTTGGGCAATTCCCTCTGGCATCCTCTAAATTATATATGGATTACAATCTAAACTAATAGAAGGAGCTCCCACACAAACCTCATATTGGCATATGGGGAAAATGTCAAATTGAAAATATGTGAATATAAACTTGTTAAAAATTAAGTATTTTGGTAGGGCTTAAATGATGAAATAGAATTTAATTGTATGCAAAAAGCAAGCAATTAACATGTAAAATGATAATTAAATTCGACAAAGGGAAAAGGTGGCATTTGCCACTGTAAAGTAGCATAATGGCTCATCAAACTTATTATTGCCACTTTCAAAGAAGCATTTTTAGTTAACAACCATGTAGCCTTAGCATTATGTTGTTGTTTACAGAACAGAGGAGGTTTGATTATTAATAAACTATTCAAAACTACTAGGTTAAGCCTAATAGGAGCTTTGAAAATTCTCTTTTAATTTCCAAACCTCTAAAAAAAATCTGTCTCTATAGTTACCATTAGCCATGATCAGTGGAGGGGGATGAACAACATTCGACAGAAACTAAACAATAATCTAACCTCTTTTTTTTCCTTTGTCTGATTTACAGATTGTTTTCTTTTGCATTTTTCAAGCAGTAGCCTTTATTAATATCATAGAATAACAGATCTTGAGTTGGAAGGTGCTTTAAGAGGTCACCTTGTCAAATCATATCACTTTATAAATGAGAAACAGATCATATGAATGACTACTCTATGGTCATACAGATAACGAGTCAGAGTCAGTATTTGAAATCATTCCCGTGACTCCAACTTCATGCATCTTTCCACTGCTTTGAAATATAAACAAAAGCAAAAGATAGAAAACAAAGACTGTTTCCGAAACATAGTAAATGGTTCTTAAAATAGAACGTCTAAAAAATTAGCTTTCCCTGAAAAACTACTGTTATATTCTATCATTAGAAACAAACACAATTTTAAATAAATATAGGGCTTTCCTGTGCCAATACAGGAAGGATCTGTACTTTCCTTAGTTAGAAGAAAACTCTCTTTACAGAGATGACAATGCAATTTAGCTCTGGGGAGGTGCCTGAGGCACATGAGAGAACTGAGGCCAACAGGGCTATTGACTTGCCCAAGATAATACAGGTAATAAAACTAGCTGTTCTGAGACCAAATTGAAACTCAGAAAGATGAGTTTTCTTGACTCCAGGCCCAGAACTCTATCCAATGCACCAATTAGTTTCTCTCATTCTCCCATGGATATGCCTATGTTTATGTATATACTGATATCTATCTCTTTATATATCATCATTTGTCAAGGAATTATGCACTAATATGTGTGGTCAATGGTTCATATCCTTTTTCACACAGAAAGATAACTAAATGTTTTAAATAAATCTATTCTGATGTTTAATACATTCAGAGGAAACTGTTTAGTTCTTAAAGTTTTAAATTTGTTTAGTTTTAAAAGGAACACATAAAATAAGTTTATTGGCTTGGGGTATATTGTTTCCTGAAATTGATATTGAATGAAGATTATAATTTATTTTAATTTTACCTAACTAGCATCAGAAAATTGGAACTTTGTTCTGTGGCACTCCATGGAGGTAGGAAAGGGTGTTGCAGGAGGGAGGAAGGGATCTTTTTTTCCCCACAGTGACTGTTATCTCAACAATTTTGCTTTCAATTTTTCATTGGCCCTTGTTACCATGTAAGGTAAACACTCTCTATGGGGTCTTACCAACATGAAGCCCCTCTCACAAGGCCTACTACCCCATCAACATTTTCAAGGTAAAACATTATATTTTTCTGGGAAGTGATGATCATTTCTATCCTAGTGACTGCCGTAGGTATGGTCTGTTTCTCAATTTACTTTTTGAAACAATGCCATTAGTTTTCCTTTACAGGCAATACACATATGATGATGTTGATGCTGATAATTCACTTATCATTTTATAAATTTCAATGGACTTACAGTCCTATTCTTTATTTTTAATTGTAGATATAAATGGAACTTTAAAATTACAATGACATTTACAACAGATATCAATAATAGAGTAAGAAAATATGTTTGTACCTAGCAAAAGAGAATTAAATAATCATAGTGTGAAATAATTTGATAGAATTAGCTAAATAAAGAAAATCAAACATTTTGTACAGTTTTGGCAAGAAATGTTAAATGTCACCAGGAAAACACTTGCAAAGAGAGAAAAGAGACATTGAGAACATATGTGGTAGACTATGCAAAATACTTGAGTCATATTATTATAGTGGCAGGGTTAAAGAAACCAGAGAGATCAATCTTCTTTTCATATAGAAATTAGGTAAATTGACCACTCTTGAAATTAGTACTCAATGTCATTAAATATAGTTATATCAGGAAAGTAAAAGGTAGAAAATCAAAGCAGCAACCTACTCTTTTGATTTTAGCATTGTGTTTTGTATTATATTTATTGTACTAGTTATGGATAATATACCAATGGTACTGGCAAATCTAAAAAAAAAATACCCTCCAATATAAAACAAAAACATTATGAGAAGTGTAAAGAAATGCATTTGTTCTTACCCTGTATCATCATTTGCAAAGATGAAATTTATGGGTAAGCAACAATATTAGAAGTAAAAAATGTTTCTGCTAGTATTTTTATTATGTTTATTAAATTTCCTATATTCTCATTTATCATTAGATAGCATTATGCATTTTTTCATAAGTAGGGTTCCGCCAAATTAAAGAGTATCTGCTTCACAGTTTTAGTTAATCCTTATCTAGGATTTCACATTGGGGCTCTTTCTAAAATAACTTTTTAGGCAGGACTAGAATATAGATACAGAATTACTAATTCTAGAATAAACATATCATAAGAACATGGAAAAGACACTCAATTGAGAATCAGAGAACATGTTTTTTAAAAATATTTTTCTTTAAACTTTTGAGTTCCAAATGATATCTCTCTATTCCTTACCCACTCCTGAGGCAGTAAGCAGTCAGATCTGTTATACATGTGCAATTACGTAAAACATTTCCACATTAGTCGCTTTGTATAACAAGGAAAAAAAAAAGAAAGTGAAAAGTAGCACTCTTTCTTTTGGATTTAATCAATCTCAATTCTTCCTCTGGAGGTGGATATTGTGCTTCATTATTAGGCCTTTGGGGTTGCCTTAGATCATTGTTTTGCTAAGAATAGCTAAGTAATTCACAGTTCTTCATTGAACAACATTGTTTTTACGTACAATGTTTTCCTGGTTCTGTTCGCTTCCTGATACATCAGTTCATATAAGTCTTTCCAGGTTTTTCTCAAATCATCCTGCTTGTCATTTTTTATAGCACAATAATATTCCATTAAAATCATGTGCCATAGCTTGTTTAGACATTTCCCATTTTATGGGCATCCCTTTGTGAATTCCATTTCTAATACTATTCAATCTTAGGCCAATAATTTCCCCTCTTTATGCCTCAATTTCTTCATCTATAAAAGGAGAGGGTTGGACTAATTTATTTTTAAGGCCCCTTTCCAACTCTTAATCTGTGATCTTGTGGTTGGTTAAATTCTTTGTTTTAGTGATGAAGAAACTGAGGCTCTAAAACTGCTAATTAGTGAAAACATAATCCCACACTTCAGATTTATCTTATTCTATTCTGTTCTTCACATTAATAAGTGAATTCATTTATATTCACTATATTTATGCAGTTGTTCACAAGTATTTTTCCACATGAGAATATATTGGAGCTATGAGTGTACAAAGCTACAGGTAGAGTTTGCAGCATTCAACCTTTAAAGCCTGGAAAGCACGGGAACAAATCTAATTAATGACAGAATTGTAGAGTTAATACTGTATTTACTCCCTCCCACACATTATAGAGACTAAGAGGCTCAGAAATAAATTGATTAAATTGTTTGACATAAACTGAAGAATTTTGAGAGGAAAAAAACAATATCCTCCATAATCTAAGGCATTTTCATTCATCAGGAGTAATAAAGAAACTACTTTGGGTTTATTTTATGTGTAAAAATATTTACTACAAAAACAAAAATATCATGAACAGAGGTAACATGCAGAATAAGGCCATTTATATTCACTTATTAAGGGCTTTCTAGCTTTTAAATAATCCTGTTATTATTTATGTCTATCAGATCCCTAGTAAAAGTACAATTTATCTCTTTCACATAGATATTATGTCCTCTAACATATACTTAGAATTTTTTAGGTTTGCTATACTCCCCACATCAACCTTCTTCATGTGGTTATTTCTTGATACTTGCTATAATGCTGAAGCTCAAGTTTTACTAAAATTTACTGACTAGTTTTGTAATATTTAATCTACCTCTCTAAATGATATCTGATTTTGGCCAAGGAAGAACCACAATACTTCCTTGTCCCTGTTGTATTTCTTATTCACATAGTAATTAAACTCAGGTGCAAACAATGTCATTGTTAACAAGTGGCAACTTCTGCCAATTCCTCTAGCTTTTCTACCACGTCCAAATACCAGTTACCTTGACTGTATTTTCATACAGTCTTCAAAGAATTGAGCACAAAACAGGTATACAGGTTTCAATCACTTTGTGCTGTATTTCCCATGTATTTTTTCCCATTGAACTTTATTGATAAGGGGTCAGTTCAGCTGAAGAAAAGAACTATTTTCTCCCAATGGTTCTCAAGGAGTTCAATAGAGTGCTTACATGAGTGTTTTCTTCTAAAAAAATTCTAAATTATTTAAAAGACATTTCCAAATACATTTTTGCATACAATAAAGCTAGTTTACTTCTCAATACTTGCTTTCAAGTTCAGGTGCTTGATTTTGTGTACCTGAATGAAGTTTGTTACTTTTTGTTGATTATTCTCATTGCTGTGATCCAAGGAGAGAATCTATATCTATGTGTATATGTGTATATTACGTCTCTCTCTAGAAATATAAAACCAATAATTATATATGTTAAAGTATATTATTTGGGCATCTAGGTGTCTCAGTGGATAGAGCACCAGTCCTGGATTCAGGAGGACCTGAGTTCAAATCCGGACTCAGACACTTAACACTTACTAGCAGTGTGACCCTGGGCAAGTCACATAACCCCAATTGCCTCACCAAAACCAAAACCAAAAAAAGCAAATAAAGTATATTAGGTACTATATACAATTAGTCACTTAAATTTTAATATCAGTATAGTTGGATGTATTAGAAGTCATACAAGAGTAACAACTTTCTATGGGAACACATTAAATCTATAATGAATAAAAATTTTATTGGGACATTTATCACCACATTTATGTACAGAAGCTAAATATGGTGGAATGTATAGGAAGAGACATGATAATAAAATTCATACATTAGATGATGATGATAGATAGATATATAGATATATAGATAGATAGGTAGGTAGATAGATAGATGATGGATGATAAAGTGTGTCAAAATAGATGGAGTGCTGGTCTTAAAGTCAGGGAGACTTAATTCATGTCCAACTTTAAACACATACTGATTGGCAATGAGCAAATAACAGACTTCAGTGGAAAACTTTCTGGACTATAAATTTCTTCATCTTAAAGTTCTTCTATGCCCATGAAATCAAGGATCCATTACCTATTCCATTTTATTAGATAAATACCTCAGAGGTTATTTGGAAGTTAGCGAATCCATCTAAGATATTTATGTTCTTCAAAGCTAATTGTACAATATCTCAAATAAGGCGATTTGTGCGTGTATGTGTTTGTGTCTATGAAAAGTTGTTCTTAAAGAAGATAACTGTTACTCTTGTAAAGCTTCTGATTTATAGCCAAAATACTGATGGTCTATAGGCTATAATTATCATGATATTTGTAATTATTTAATGTACCATTATATTAGTAGTGTATCAACTTTATGTGAATTACACCATTCTCTTTCTTGCTTTATTTCTTCTATTTTCTTATGGTAAGGGAATCTCACAAATGCCAAAATCAGGTCCCAGTCTAGAGCCAACTATAACTATTTTGCATATGTGAAACAGATATTGAGATTAGCCATATAGAAATTCTCTGGCCAGTAAATTGTAAGTCCTGGGTTGCCCAGCAGCTACACAATAACTATTTTGGACACATCAAGTTTCTGGGGTGTTCAAATACAACAGAGCGAGCTGTGGAGATAGGCCTTCAATTACCAAAATTTGTGTACTCTGGTAAGGCAGTGGGAAGTATAGTTAATATTAACTAATTAGGGATCTTGTCATAAAATACTTCTTTGATATAAAGTATCCAATTATTTTTAAAGATTTAAGCTTCTCAGATATATTAAACTTTAGATGACTTATGAAATGCTTATCTCATCTAAATACCCTTTCATTACCTATTTCTTTATTAACAAATGCTAAGAATAGCCAGGAATGCTTTCAAAATACATCATGTTGGTATGTTACAAAAATAAGTTATGTATTCACAGTTTAATGGCAAACAATTTCTAAGAATGTTTAAATTGCATTTGGGGTTCTTATAAGAACCAAATGGTTTAATTTTATACAGGATCAATAGGATAAGGCAACAATTTAGTTCAAATTGGAAGTGCAAAATTTAGACCTGACATTGATTGACAGAATATCTAGATTCATGCTCTTCTCTAAGCTATTTATAATGAAATACAAATTCTTGAGGGGGAAATAGATATACTGAATGAAAAGTTCTTGACCAGTGTTATCTTGCATCAGCATTTGGTTTGAAGTAATACCCTAGCAGAATCAGCAATTTAGTCTAACAGGAAAATAAGACTTTTAATTATGATATCTTGGACTTTTAGACACTTGACTTGCTATTTAGTGTGCATGTGTTTGTTTTTTTAGATTACAATAGTTCTTCATCAGTTATATTTAGTATATATTGAGGTATCTCAATTACACAGGTCAAACGAGTATGACATGAGTGATACTTAAAATGGATAAATTCACATTTTATTAATACAGTAATAAATAGAATAGAACTCATGAAATGCAAATGTTTATCTTTCCAATATGAACTGTCAGCCAGAGTGGATAGCTTACTGGGATCTCAGGAAAAACCTACATTAAAATTTCACCTCTGATACTATAGCTGATTATTTATTTTTTATGGATCTAACCTCTTTAATCTAATCTCTAATCTTGAATTTCTAACTTCCTACTGTACATCTCAAACTGGATGTTTTGTAAAATCCTTAAATTCAACATGTTTAAATATGAACTAATTCTCTTTTCCCCCAAGCCCTTCACTCTACCTAACTTCCCTATTACTGTGGAGGGTTCCATTATGTTGCTAGTCATCTAGGTTTACAACCTAAGTATTATACTTCACACGTCACAGTCTCTCAGGTCCCTATATCCAATCTGTTGACAAATCCTGTCCTTTCTACTTTTATAAACATTTCTTATATATTCCCTCTTATTTCTTCTGAAACTGATACTACCCTGGTTCAGTGTCTTATCACCTCAGTACTGGACTATTTCCATATCCTTTAGATTTGTCTGCCTGCCACCAG
Source organism: Dromiciops gliroides (assembly GCF_019393635.1). Lineage (NCBI taxonomy): Eukaryota > Metazoa > Chordata > Mammalia > Microbiotheria > Microbiotheriidae > Dromiciops > Dromiciops gliroides. The sequence continues at coordinate 146,608,561 of NC_057866.1, forward strand.
ACCCTCCCCTCTCTTTTTTCATTCTCTAGTCAGTTGATTTCCTCAAGAGTATGTCAAACATACATACATACATACATACATACATACATACATACATATATATATAAATGTATGTATGTGTGTATGTATGTATGTATATAACCTATATCAGATTGCCTGCTGTCCAGGGGGGTGGGGCGAAGGGAGGGAGAAAAATGTGAAATTGGAAATCTTATGTAAACAAATGCTGAAAGCTACCTTTACATGTAACTGTAAAATAATAAAATACTTTTATTTTAAAAAAGAGTTAGTCCAACAAAATAAATAAACTAATTAATTAATTAACTAATTTAAATAAGAAAAAAAAAAAGAGTATGTTCGACCATCTCACTCCTGTATTCACTCTACTCCAAGGCCTCCCTATTGCCCCTAGGATCAAAACCAAAAATCCACTGTCTTTTAAAGCTCTTCATAAGCCAGTTCTTTCCTACTTTTTTTCTCTCTTCTTACACCCCCCCCCCCGCCATACACATATCTCTCATCCATGAACTCTCTGATTCTTTAATACCAGCCTCCTTGACTTTCCTCCCACAAGATGCCACATCTCCTTAGTCTTAAGTGTTTTGCTTTACTTTAACTAGCTGTTTCACTTGACTGAAACTCCCTCCCTTTCTCATCTATGACTTCTAACTTCTCTTTCTTCAAATCTTAACTAAAGTCCTACCTTCTTTATGAGGCCTTTACCTATTACCTTAATGTCAGTGCCTTCCCTTTGTTAATTATTTCCAATTTCTCCTGTATGTATAGTTTTTTATACTTAGCTCTTTCTATGTTGTCTCTAAAGTATACTGAAAGACTGAAAGCACCTTGAGAGCAGGGTGGCCCTTTGCCTTTGTAAGCCGAGCACTCACTACAGTGGTTGGCACAGAGTAGTCACCTAATCAGTGCTAGCTGACTTACTGACTTTGTCCTCATGAAGAGTTAAAAGAGGCTCATCCCCAGGCTTGTCACAGTGTATCTTGTATTGACTTATTCATCTATCTATCATCTGTCTGTGTGTCTTTCTTTTCCCTAACAATTCTTAAAGACCATAGCCTAGGTCATAAAAAGGATTGTAATTTGTCTTTAAGGAGGGACATGAGAAATTCAACCAAGGGATGTCGATTAAATTACAAATCCTTGAAGGGGAATGTAGACATTGTCAGGAGACAAATTAAAATGAAAAAAACATGAAGGTTGAGTCATTGAATAATAATAGCAACAACAAGAACTAACATTGATATGGCATCTTAAGTTTTGTAAAGTGCTTTTCATATATTCTCTCATTTGTGAAGTATGACCTAGTATTTTCTCAATTTTACAGAAATTAGTTTATATTTAATGAAGATAGAGACCTAAGGAAAAAAAGTTTGCAATACAACTAGGAAATCCATTTTTAAACTTATTAAGAAAGAGCTAAGCATTGGTATTGTTGGCCTGATAAATTTTCCTTTGGTATCAAAAGTTCAGAAATTAAATGAGAAAAATAAATACACTATGAGTGAGAAAACATTTCATAAGTTAGCAAGAGTGATGAGAAAAAAAGTTGATAAGAGTTCTCTCCCCTTAGGGGTTACAGTTACAAAAGAATTTGTGAAATACTATATGCATTTTCTTCCCTCCTCCCCATCTCAACTCAAGGTAATCAGACATCCTAATATATATAACCATAAAGCAAATGTCTCATTTGTGTCACAAGTGACATAACTGTGTTGAAAGTAAAATATCTCTTACCAATAACCTTAGCCTTAAGTAAGGGGGCTACCAATGTTGGTATAGGTTGTGCCATGATTCATGTTTATAGCTGCCAACTATTTCCCAATGGTTGCATGGAAATATTATGCACCGAGGAAGAATTAAGTAAGAAATGCTTACTAGAAATCTAATTAACCCCCCAATGCAGCTAAGGTGAAAACTGTGCTTCTTTAAATGTCTGAATATGCATAATAATCAAAAGGCTCTATATGGAACGCTCACTGTCCACTTTATAAAACTAAAGCCTAATATAGACCTCTGGGATGTTTCAGACCTTTATTTTGCTTGTTTTCAATATTTTGAAGGGCATAAACTAGTTCATTAATTCCCACCCTCTCCTTTCTCTGAGCTGAAACTTTTTTCTCCAAGGTTGCCAATAATATTTTAATTTACAAATCTAATGACTTTTTCTACGTGTTCATCCTTCTGGATCTTTTTGCTGCTTTTGACACTGGTAACTAACCTCTCTTTTTGCATAGTCCCTCCTCTTTGCTAGGATTTTATAGTATTGCTTTCCTTAACCTTTTTCTCTCACCTGTCAGATCACTCTTTTGTAGTGCCTTTTGATGTATGTTCATGCATTCCCTGAACACACCTAAGTGTCTACAAATTTTTGTCCTGCTCTTTTTATACATTCTCTTGATAGTGTCATCAGCTCTCATGTGTTCAATTATCATGTCAGTGCATCTCAAATCTATATAAAGAATTATTTTCTCTTGTGAGCTCCTTGAGGGCCAGACTGTCTTTTACTTTGCTTTTATCCCCAGAACTTAGAACAGTGTCTGGCCAGTAGTAAGTACTTAATGTTTATTTACTGATTCTCATGAAATCCAGGCTCATATAATGAAATACTTGCTAGACATTTTTATCTGTAAAACTTATAGATATTTTAATTTGAGTATGCTCAAAATGACATTACTGAAACCCATCATTCTTTAAAGTGTAGGGACCAATTTTTAATTGGGGAGTGTTAGCTAAGTGGCTCACCACAATGAAGGAGACTGGCAGCCTCCCTCAAAACAGAGCAGGATTTATTTTAACAAGAGCGAACATAAAAAACAAAACAAAAAAAACACAAACAGGATCAGTACGATCGAGGGAAAGGAAATAAAATGGGGAAAGGGAAATTATACAACCTGAAAAAAAAAAACACCACCACCCAGGAATCAGCTGAGAATATACAGCAGTGCTCCTATCGCCTTCCAGCTTCCAGCTAGAATGCTGGAAACAGCTCCCTTCTCCCCAGCAGACCCGAGGCTGACCACACACAGCCCCCAGCCAATTGGCTGGCCGCTCTGACAGTCACATGACTGCCCTCACTAGGCTTCCAATCATTATAATTTTGCCAGGCCCATGTAGGCGTCATCAAGTGGTGATGATGTGATGTGCCAGTGCCATGGCAACAGCTACAACCAGTGGGTGGAGCACAGTGCCATTTGCAGAGCCCCAGAGGCAACTGCGCGCACTGAATTTTTTTTTTTAATTCTAGCTAAAAGATGGGGTCATAAAAACCTCAAATAACAATTAATTCTTTACAAAAGCTTACCTTATGTATTTCTGTTCAAATCATTAACATATTTTAATCTCCCTGATTTGCATCCAAGAGTCCAGTATAAAGTCATGTCTGATTCTATCTTCTCTTTCATCATCTCTTTTCCTTTATCCGAATCAGTAAGTCTAATGAATCTTACCTCCACATACTATCCTATTCAGTAACTTCTCCATAATTATATGGTTGCCATTCTAGTTGAAGCCCTTGTCACTTCTCATTGAAACTATTATAACAGTCCCCTAATTGTATTTCAAGTTTATAGTTCATCCTCTCTCCAGTGCAGCATATGCACAGCTACCAGAATACTCATTGACAAGTATTGGTTTGACTTTTTCTCTCTCCTGCTCAGAAGCTTTTATCCATGTCTTATTATTGGTCGAATAAAATAAAAGCTTCTCAGCTTAGCTTTCTAAAGTCCTTCATACTTTAACTCTATGTTGCATTTCTATACTTAGTTCATTTCATTCCTTCACCTGTCCTACCTTCCAATAAACTTGTGCCTAGGATAACATCTCCTGTCTTTGTCTTTACACAGACTTTCCCATATGTCTAGAATTATCTTTATCCTTATCTCTTCCCATTCCTTAGCTGTCTTTAACAGCTCAGTTTATATATCATCTTTACTGATGCTCAAAATTCTTAGCTTGAAAACTTACTCTCTCCCCCTTCTAATCATGTTGCATTTACTTATCTGATTATATTTCCCCACTGTGTTCATTTTAACTGACTATCTCACCTGGTTCAAATGCTCTCCCTCTTTATTTCCATCTTTTGGTTCCCCTATCTTTCCTCAGTTCTCAGTTCCCAGATAAAATCTGACTTTCTACAAGAAGCATTTTCTGATCTCCCTTAATATTAGTGACTTCCTCCTGCTGTTTTTCCTCCAATTTGCCCTGTATGCATGTTGTTTGCACATAGTTGTTTATACATTGTCTTCTCTGATTGGGACTGGTTTTGGTCTTTCTTTTTATCACCAGTGCTCAACAAAGTTTCTAACACATAAGTACTTAATAAATTTCTTGTTGATTTGCCTTGGCCTACATATTGTTTTTTTGTTTTGTTTTGTTTTAATTGCCTACATGTTGTATTTTTTAGTAGAATGAGTAGGAACGTTTTTCCTCCTAAGTTTTGTCTTCATAGTTCCAAAGTTCATCTCACAGGGCCTTTAACATAGTAGGTGCTTAATCTATGCTTGTTGAATTGAATTCATTTGAATTCTTCCAATAAATTCTTTCTAAGAAATAATATTGTTTTAATACATACTAAAGAATGTTATTTTCCTATTTCTTCTATTTTACTTTTATTTAAATCTTCTTATACAAAAGGTCTAATATGGAAATGTTTTACATGATATTTTTCCCTAAGCTATAAACTAATGAATATACAGCAAACAAGTTTCTCTTTTTTGGTTAGATTAAAATATCCTCAATTTAATTTGTGTGAACTCATTACCCATATACTGTAGATCCTAACTCCTTCATAAGTTGTTATATAGTCATTAAATATTTTGTCTTTATGCTTGCCTTTAGGTGATGAACATCTCTAAATTTAACAAGGTTGTTCCTTGGATGGCAGATACCCCCAAATTCTCTAAGCATGTACTCTAATTATTTCCAGTGAAGTGGTATCTGTCAAGCCTCTTATTGTCCTGGTATAACCTTCAAAGGTTCAGGGTAATCTATGTCACTATGAGCCATATAAGTGGGGTGGTAGTGGAAGATTCACATTTCTATGCTTAATAGAACTAAAAAGTATTCATTCTATCAATTTGTTCCCATCAACACACTACATCATTTTCTCTTTCAAGTCTCTAAATTCTAATTAGACTTTTCAAAGCAATAACAAAATATGTGGCTCAATTCTATACTAATAATTGCAAGCTCACTATAAATTACTGATCTCTCACATCAGTGGAATAATGTGACACCTGTTTTCTAAAGTACACATCATAAAAAACCCAATGGAAAAGAAATTCTAATATAATCATTATTAAATGTTTATTAGTCATAGCTTGAAATATCATGAAATGTACTGCTTCAGAGAAACACCTATTTCCCAGGTAGACAAACCTTCCAGTTTTTGTAATTAAATCTTTGGTTGGCAATAATCTTCTGGCCCAAGGTAGCAAGTATTATGACTCTGCTTATCAAGTGAAGAAAGAATATTTCTTAGCATTCAGTTTTCCTGTTTATAACTTAAATTGCACTCTTGTGCACCTATTGGTTTGTAATTACATTCTTAAATTATATATTGTGTAACTTTTCATTCTTATAGAAATAGAAAAACCAAATTTTAAAATTTTAAAATGAAGTGACACAAGTTTAAAAATTACAAGATTCAAAAGATACTTAAGAAGCAACTACTATGTGTAAAACATTAGCCTAGATACAGAGAAACAAAACATACAGACACGTGCACAATTTCTGTATATATTCCCATTGAGGGGTGGAGAAAACATGTACATAAATTAATATACAAAATATATATCCCATGTAATAAAAAGTAATTTAAAGAGTGAAAGAACACTAATAATCAGGCAAATAAGAAAATACTTTGTGCAGAAATAAGTACAAAAGTACTACAAGTGAAAAGGGATTAGATAAATTCTGCTTGTAGATTCTATGGACTATTATAAAGAGAGTATGTTTTATAAAAAGGGGGGAACTAAGGCTCTAAGTAATATACATGAAGAACTTAGCTATGTTATGAAGTCTTCATGGTCATCTAATTGGAAGGATGGAATAGTATGATTACCTAATATATTGTATCTGAACCCCTCCACACCCCTCAACCCCCATGCCAGGGGTTATGATTTCCACATGGATTTGGAATGTAGATAAAATAATACAAATCATTTATCATCCTTGAAGAGGAAAACTCTAAAGCCTGGAAATGTGAGCCAATTACATCATTTCTGGGTTTTTTTTGTTTTTTTGGTGAGGCAATTGGGGTTAAGTGACTTGCCCAGGGTCACACAGCTAGTAAGTGTCAAGTGTCTGAGGCCGGATTTGAACTCAGGTACTCCTGAATCCAGGGCCAGTGCTTTATCCACTGCGCCACCTAGCTGCCCCCCAATTACATCATTTTTGTTTATTAAGAAGCTTAAGTATTTGCTGCACAAGCAGAAATATAGTGATAATTTCTCTGTTTCTTATTTTGTACCTGATATGAAATTTGAAAATTGAAAATGAAAACATTTTGGCAACCGAGTATGCTTCATACCATGTATTTAACACCAATTGATGAAAACAGTTCAAAAAAGGAAGATTACAGCAAACTTAATCTTGGGCAAGGTTTCAGAGTATCACCAGTGATTTGAGGATCAAGGGATGAGTTCTGAAGATTCACAGAATCTTGGAAAATATTTCTTCTTTACAACACATATTCCATATATGCATTTGACTGAAGATGAAGTTTCCAAATTCAGGAAAAAGAAAGCTCTGCTGTCCTAGAAAATCCTAGAATCTTAACAAATCCCCTTCCTACTGTCTAATAATCACCCTCAATAGGTGATAATAGTATCTCTAAAAAATACTTGTAGCCTAATCACTGAAAAAAAATGAAATGAGAAGTCTGAGGCTGACAAATAGTCAGACACCTAAAAATGACAAACTCTGATTCGACATAGATATCACTGTAAAAAAATTAATTTCAACCTATTATTAATTTGCACATTTACACCTGTCAATTTCTATAGAACTGAAATTCAGTGGATGGCAGGTTGAGCCTAAATGAATACACTTCAAGAAGACCTCTAGAGGAGATAATTAGAAACTTTGCATTGCCTTTTCCTTTTATATACATACTCCAGTTACAACTACTAATGGGTTCATTAAAAACATGATATAAGGTGAAACATCATGAAAGGTGGTGCTATTTTAAGAGGAATCATAAGTATAGTGTTGCTACAGTGGGGTTGTATGAATTTAGGTTGGGATTTAGTTTTTATGGTTAATGAGCTTTTGTGTGTCTGTGTGATGAAATGACATCAATTGGAATGACAATATAGAGCTCTGTATTCACATATTCATAAATTTACAAGTGGAAGGGAACTTAGAGGTAAATGAGTCCAGTCTAAGGACACTGTAGGAAAAAGGTAATCACATAGATAGTGAATTAAAGATATAGAATTTGAACCTAAGTCCTCTGACTCTAGAAACTGGGCACTTTCTAGTATAAAGCACATTGCATTTTAGCCCCTTGGCCTCAAAGATTTTTAGGATTGTGAATAATTTACCCCAAATTTTATAGACTCAAAATTTTTATGGTATCATTTATCTCACTCTTACTCTCACTCTTGATCTCACTTAGTTGAGGGCTATGTATAATTATCAAGGACATAATAAACAATTTATATGCCTATTATGTGTCAGAAACTGCTGAAAATAAGTATTAGAAATAGCAAAAATGAAATAACGCTTCCTCTCAAAAATTGTGTTTTAATATTTTATTATTATTATAGCAATGATAATTAAAATGAATTATATGAGCATAGAATTTTATAATTTCCATTGAACCCTATACATGCAGATATACATATATACCATCTTATGCATTACACACATCATCTCCTTATTTGAGAGAGCTACTACATGCATTTTCATATCCAATTTCAACAGAAGTCCTCCTCATCTCAGAGGTGAGGTGACTTATTTCTGATTACAAAGATGTATCTGGTAGAGCACTGGCTCTGGAGTCAGGAAGACCTGAGTTCAAATCCGGCCTCAGACACTTGACATGTACTAGCTGTGGGACCCTAGGCAAGTCACTTAATCTCTGATTGCCTCAGAAAACAAACAAACAAATAAAGATGTATCTGAGGCAGAATTTTGAATTCAGATCTTTCTTGAGCCTAAGTCTGGCATTCTCATCACTTCAGTGAGAAATAGATTGAGAGAAAAAGCAGGGAAAGAAGAAGGATTTTCTTTGCCTTTTCTTTGTCAGAAAAAAGAAATAGAGTATTATGGCATATATCTCTCATGACTAGAACACATTCCTTTCTCCCCTCTTCCTCTCAGACTCTATAGATTCCTTTAAGTTTCAGCTCAAATTCCACTATTTATTGGATATTTCTTTCATTGTTTATTTATTTTTTTCTTTTTTTGTTGAGGCAGTTAAGGTTAAGTGACTTGCCCAGGGTCACACAGCTAGTAAGTATCAAGGATCTGAGGTCAGATTTGAATTCAGGTCCTTAGTGCTCTATTCACTGTGCCACCTAGCTGTCCTGGGTACTTCTTTCTAATATGCATAATTGTTGATCCCTTTCTTTTCAAAAATGCTTACTTATTTTTGTATATTTTGTATTTACTTAAATGTGCACATGTTGTTTCCTCCTAATAGGAAGCAAGCCCCTTGGGAACGGGGACTTTTTGTTTTTTAGCTTGGCATCATCAGTTCCTTGTACACATGAGGCAAGTAAAAACACTTGTCAAATGGATTCACAATGAATGGAGGGAAGTTTCAACTAAGAAACAAAGCTTTGCCATTTAAAAATGGAAAGGCAACAATGGAAGAATTATTAAGACTTCAATGACAATAACAAATTTACTAAAGCCATTTAAACATCCCACAATATCGGCTGTTTTCTCTGAGGCAGGACCCGGGGCCTTCCCCAATTGTTGTTTGTACCATTTACTATGCGTAGAGCAGCCAGTTCATATTATCATTTCTTTTCCCAGCCAACAAAAAAATCGCAGCTTTATTTCTCTTTAGGTACACCAGATATTATATGAGAGAAAACTTTGTGGTTCATCTTATGATTTAGCCAGAGATAAGAACTCCTTCAATGGAATGCTCGGTTCTAATAAGGGATGTTATAACAGCTTTCCTTTACTTTTGAAACCCTCTCACTTCACTCTAATCAGCCCCGTTTGCTTCATTCACACCCGTTAGGTTGTCTCTACTTCCTTAGGCAGATGCTTAACCTTCTTCTAGCATTTTGTTTTTGTAATCTATGTCAAAGGAGAGGCTTCGGTGTTGGTAGATTACCAAGAGCTCACTCCAACCCTGGTGTCTTTCCAAGATCCTGAGGCTGAAGTTAGAATATGACTTTCACAAGGATCTCTATTTTGGACAGTACCAGGCTACCTTAGTTGTTCTCTAGTTTCATCCCATTAGGCATAAGAAAAAAAGAAACAAATTAGCTAGGACTTTCAAGGGCAAAGTGGTCAGCACTCCCTTTCTCAGAGCTTTCCTAGAAAGTGAATCCTATGGAAAACTTCTTTCAATCAATTGATTGATATTATTAAATATTATTGTGTGTCAGGCACTTTTCCCTATAAACTGAGTTCAATTTTGATTACACTCTGATTTTGATGTCTTTAATGACAATTAATCACTTTGATCTTTGGAAAATATTTCCACATTGTTCATTCTCATACTCACCTTTTTCCCCAGCATCTTTTTGCTTCAATAAGTCTCAGCTAGAAAGCATTCTGAACTATTTTCCATGGAGACAGAGAAACTCAAAACAAATCCCCACATGTACTTTAAGACATTTACTTTAACATTAATGCTTATAGTCTAACTCCTGCCTTCTTCCATCAGTTATCTCCCACTTCTTTGCCATCACATCTTTGTAGAAGTTTAACATATGTGGAATAAATTGTTCATGATAAATTGTTCACTGAAATCTTATAATCACCTGTCAAACAATTTAAACTGCATCCTTTTAATCCCTAGATGCTCAATAACATCTAGTTGAAAGATTTACCACAGAAGATCTCAGTTTCAAAATTCTATAGATGTGGACCTTATGAAATATTTAAAGTAGATTCGCTAGAACATTTCTCTTTATTTGTGGGACAATTGAGGTTAAGTGACTTGTCCAGGGTCACACAGCTAGTAAGTATCAAGTGTCTGAGGCCAGATTTGAACTCAGGTCCTCCTGAATCCAGGGCTGGTGCTTTATCTACTGCACCACATAGCTTCCACAAGCATTTCTCTTTAGATAGCATTAATGACTAGGGAATATATTCAAAACACCTTGGGCTGGTAGTTTCAAGAAAAAGTAGATAGCAAAGGAGGTTTGACCAATTAAGATACCTGAAACAATATTTGGTCCCATTTTCCCAGATGAGGAATATAAGGTGAAAAGAAGTGAAAGTGACTTGCCCAGTATTATTCAACTAGAATAGGGATTCAAACCCACATCTTATGATTTCATATCCAATGCTCTTTCAACTGTATAATGCTGTTATTCTTAGCAGCTGTGTTACAGACATCCCCAAAAATTTTAAAAAAGAAGTCTTGGTTTATTACAATATGAATTTCTTCTTGTGATAGATTTATCTACAGATAGATGATTAATCTGATTTCCAGAGTCTTAGTTATAGTTAGTGAGGGATTCTATTTCTTGAAAATTGACTTCTAAGTTAGAAACAAAAACACAATCCTGATTTTTTTTTTTTCAGAATGACCATTGGGACACTAAAACGTGTCTGAAATTTAGACCATTAAATCCCATTCTTTAGTCAACCAAGAGGTGATCAATCTTTGTGGAGGACCAAATTTAAGGAAATTGGGAAAAGAGGATACAAGTGGTTTACACACACTCCATTCCACCCTACCACCTATCCCCCAACTTCCTTTGCTGGGAAGAAGAAGCAACTGGGTGCAAAAGGAATACCTGAGTTCAAATCCTACCTCATCCCTTATTAGCTATGTGACCCTGGCCAAGTCACTTATCCTCCCTAACTCTCAATTTTCCCACTTATAAAATGGGAAACAGTGCCTACATTACAGGGTTTTTGTGAGGTCAAAGTGAAATAATATTTTAAAAAAACACTTTTCAGCAAAACTTAAGGAAATATCATCATCATCACCACCACCAATATTATTTCTGGCACTGCTTTTCATCACCTGTTTTTTATTTTCCTCCAAAAGACTTTGTCTTCAGTTAGTTGGCAAGGGTAGGAAAGATGCAATGAAATATTTTGGTCTGGTTTCTTTCTAATTGGACAATTTTACATTCACTGCTAGGACTTTGAGGTAGTTTTGTTTGTGTGACTGGGAGTTACTTCCTATAATAGAAATATACTGATAAAGTTAACCCTTGTTCCTATAATATATGCTAATAAGTTGGTGCTTATTTCAGGGCACTTTTTCCAAGAAGTTTTAATGAGAAAATCACATTATCACTCATTTTATAAGCAGCTCAAGCTGTAAAGTTTTTTTTTTCTTTTTTAGAGAGGGGTGGTATTTGTTTTCCAAACAATTGATTTACAAATTGACTTTTGGATGAATAAAAAATTTCCTCTTTGAATAAATATTAACATACAGAAAATTGGTGTAAATATTTTTGTGGGGTTCAGTTTTGCTGTTTTTTTAGAGCAATGTGGGTTAAGTGACTTGCCCAGGGCCACAATGCTAATAAGCATCAAGTGTTTGAGGCCAGATTTGAACTCAGGTCCTCCCGAATCCAGGGCTGGTGTTTTATCTACTGTACCACCTAGCTGCCCCCAGCTGGTGTTTTATGATAAAGAAGGACCTAATATATTTGAAGTAGATCCTGAAGCTGAAGGAAAACTTTTGTCCTTGTCCCCCTTTCTGAAAAGCTAAATAAGAATATTCTCTGTATATTTGTGTGACTTGCTAATTTGCTTAACCTTTCTTAGCTTCAAATTACTATATATTTTTTAAAAAGGGGGACTAGAATGCTTCTACTACCTACTGTAATATTTATTGAAATAGGAAAGCATTTTTTGCAAGCCTTCAAAGCATGAACCGTTAGTATCATGCTACCCCAAACGCCTCACTATGATATTCTAGTCAGGCCTTCCTTCCTTCCAAAGTGTGTCACAGCCCCAAACCGCATGCTTTCTACACATTATTATCAAAACAACAAATTTCCTTTCCTCCTTCCTTCCTTTCCCCTTTTATTCCCTTTCTCTTTACCTCCTTTCCTCCATCCTTGACTTTTTTCTTCCTCATTTATCTTCCTCCCTCCTTTCTCTTTTCTTTGTTCCTTCCTATTTCTAGCCTATGTCCAAATTAAATATCTGTTGAGATGAATGGCTAATATATTTGCATTTTTGAAAGATAAATATTAAACTAAATTAATGTCTAATTCTAATTGGGAAAATTATAAAGAATATATAGTAAAATGTATATCATAAATATATATATGTATCATGTGAATTTGTGTATGTATATACATATATAAACATAGATAGATATAGATGTGTGTGTGTACAGAGACAGAGACAGAGAGGAGAAAGAGATTGAGAAATGTGAGGGCAAGTAGACAACTAAAAGATCAAGTTTTCACTCCTTTCTGAGCTTCTTCTCTACAATTCTTCCTATAAGGTACAAATTCACACAATCCTCTCCCCTTTCTCCATTAATGCTTACTGATTAGAGAGAATAAAGGAAACCAGGTATGCCTGAAAATTTAAATTATTGTTTAAAATTGTAAGAATTATTACAAATCAAAAAGTAAAAATCATCTTGGTACATAGAAGTCACACTCTAATAACATATCAACCATGCTCAGAGAATAATGGAGTATGCTGATCAAGATTTTGTTTTCTTTCTGAAGGAGGAGAGAGAAGATAAAGGCACAGCTTAATATGTTTGTGCCTAAGGCAATACATACCATATATACGCACCTGGATTTTATAGGAAATGTATGCATACCTGTACATTTGTGTGGACATATAATGTGATGTCTAGGTAGGCATTATCATACACATCTATGGCCATAATGTGTTTTGAGCTTATATTTTTCTACAAAGCACCAAATGGAAAGTTCTGTAGTGAATATCCTTAAATCAAGTATGAATGGAACTTATCAGAGATTCCAGGACTTTACTTATTAAGTAAGCATTTATTGAATGTCTAATCTACAGCAGGAACTATGTTAAGTGTCAGGAATGTAAAGAAATTCAAATTTTGAACAAATCATCACAGGATTGTAGTAAGACCAGGTTATAGCTGTTGAATATTCAATGTGTAATAGGATTATTGGGAAACATAAAAAAAAAAAACACTTTCTATTTTAAATAGATTTGCTAGTTAAGTGATTAGGTGATTTTTGTTTGTTTGTTTGTTTGTTGCTTGTCCTTTGTTCTCAAAGACCATAACATTGGGGTGATGTCATGACTTACAGTGAATTGGATTAAAGTGAGGGAGGGCTGTGCAAAGTCACCAACCTTTTTGTCTCTTCCAGAGACTTCTGGGTTCAGTAGCAAGATATGCATCAGGATGATTATTGATAGCCCAAAAGTTTAAGGGAATTGGGGTTAAGTGACTTGTCCAGGGTCACAAAGCCACTAAGTGTCTGAGGTGAGATAGAACTCAGGTCCTCACAACTTCAGTTTCAGTGCTCTATCCATTGAGCCATCTAGCTCTCCCCTAATGATAACGTAAGTATTGCCTATAATGCTGAAAGATTGTAAGTGCTGTCAGTACCCTTGGAAAAACCTTAGTATCTCTGCCCAAGTTATGTGGTGATGGAGGTGTGGATGTGGGGATCTAGTGAAAAGGAATAATAAAAAAATGTGGAACATATACTTCTCTACTTTGGGTGGTACCATTTTCAGCCCTTTTGCAGCAACTATATAATAACATTTGTATTTGGAAAGTATATTTCTTAGTTGTTATTAACTTTTACAAAATAATTTGAGGAAATATAGTTTAGATTGGTTTACATTGTATGTGTTTGTGTTAATGAAAGGGAAAGATTTCTTTCTCCCCCATAATATAGAGATGGATAAGTGAACAGTCTAAAGTAACTTAGAATCATGGTACCTTAGAGCTGGCAAGGACTATAGAGATTACTTAGTCCAACTTCCTTATTTTGGAATGAAGAAACTGAGACCTGGAGATATGAAGAGTGATTTGCCCAAGGTCATAGAACTAGATAGTGGCAGAATTGAGACTGTTTGACCCAAGTTTTAGTCTTTTCATTACTTCTTACTGTTCATTGTCCCCCAAATATTGATAATAATACTCACTCTTCTATACTGATAAATAACATTGATACAACTTTTTATAATTATATAATATATAATTTTATAATGATTATAAAAATAATTTTATAATTTTATCTTCTCAGTATATTCTGAGTAAAGAGAAAAATAGATTTTGGTAGATTAAAAAATATTTCTAAAACCATGTCCCTTTGCTAATTTTTTTTCAATTTTAATAAACAAAACACTGAGTTTAAATATTTTTTCATTGACTCACAGTATTTCACTGAGAGGGCATGTGTGTGTGTATGTGTGCAGGGAATAGTAAGATAATTAATAAAACTTAGTCCCTTAGAGGCCTTCTTGTCATATTTTTAGCTGACACAGAAATAGCAAATTCCAAAAATTTTGCCAGGAACGTGTCATGAGTTTTGCTGCCCCAATATGTCAACTAAAGAGCAATCTGTAATTCAGATAAGGTCCAAGTAAAGCATTTAACTTTGAAGCCCTCATCTGAATTAAGTTGCAAAGCTTTCAAGGGTAAAAAGTTTTGCTGTGGAATTCCTAGTCCTCCCAATAGCAAAACTTTAATGAGGCTGTCACAATGGTGGTTATGAAAGGGATAATAGAGAAAGCATAGAATATAATCAGTAACCTGGTGCTCACTTCCCACATCTGCTAGTTAATGAGCAACTGCCTCCCCTTCAACCTCAGTTTCCCCATATGTAAAATCAGATACTTACAAAAGCTATTGTCAAAGAGCCGTTCCAGCTCTGACATTGTATGACCTTATTTCTTGTTGAGTATGGAGATACGTCAATGGAGTGAAAAGATTGAATTGAAATTCTAAATTCCCATTTCATCCAGTTATTTGTTCTTTTGACATATGTATGTTCCCTCTTATAACACACACCAATACAAGAAATTTTAAAGTCCCAGAAACCTGAAGGCAATAATTTTGGTCTGAATTTTGAAATTAGCTAGGGGGCAGCTAGGTGGTGCAGTGAATAGAGCACCGGCCCTGGATTCAGGAGGACCTGAGTTCAAATCTGGCCTCAGACACTTAACACTTACTAGCTGTGTGACTCTGGGCAAGTCACTTAACCCCAATTGCCTCACACACACACACACACACACACACACACACACACACACAAAGAAATTTAAAAAAAAAGAAATTAGCTAGGAAATTACAAAATAATAGAAACTTTTGTGCCGACTTTACTTGATCACCTTTTTTTTTCTTTAATGTTTTAAAATCACACCTTTGCTTTTCTATTTGCAGAGAAATAAGCCTTTAACTGGTGCAGTTTCAAACTTCCCACCTTTCTAAGTAGGGAATTTGACTATGATTAGAAGACATTATACGTAGTATTAGGCATGATTCCTTTATCGATCTACTTTAATTAGCTATTGTTCCTTATTACAAGAAAATTTTCATTGGAACATATGTGAGGAAATGGCTTACATTTTGAAAAACAAGAAAGCATCAATTACAATATCATCATAACTGCATGTAACCATTTCCAGTTTCTTCACTTTTTTTCTGAATAAAATCAATCTTATTGCCTTCCTTCTTAATAGAAGGTATCCAGAGTAGCTAATTTACTTAGTAGTTAATAGAATCAAATTAAAATATATATTTCAAACACTTGGCAAAAACATAAAATTGTACATAAATGGTGACTATTGTTGTTCATTGTTGCCATTATTTTTGTTTTTTGCTCTTGCTATTATTTTTTTTTTGTTAAGAATGAGGGAAATTATAATCCCATATTGCTTGATGTTAAGATGAATTTTTATTATAACAAATGAAATTTCTTTGATGAACAAATAACTGAAAAAATATATTTTATGGGAATACAATTTCCTCAAAATACATTATGGATGTGTATGCAAAATATATGATTCATTCATATCTCTCTCTCTCATCTATATGTATATGTATATATATGTATATCATCTATCTCATCTATATATCATCTAAACCTATCTCTCTATATGTATATATACATGCACACATATGCATATACATTTAAAAATGCACATACATGCATATATACACAATATCAAATTGTGTATATCTAATACATATGTTTGTATATACATATACACACAACATCAAATATATACATATACACAAATAAAAAATATATATAATATATTATATATATACATATACACACATATACGCATATACACATGCACACACACATACAATATCATCTTCTACCAGGTAAGAAGGTAAGTGTACATAGCCTCAGTTGCTGTAGTTCCAATGATGTAAATTAAGACTTCTTAATGATACTATGGACTTCTGCTGGGGAAATAGTTATTAGTCAATAAGAGCTAGGCACTGTGCTAAGTAATGATGATAAAGACAAAAGACCATCTCTTCCTTCTTTGAACATATAATATAATTGGGGGAGAAAACAGGCAAAAATAAGTTTAAAATATTAGGGGAGTGGGGTTTGATGGTACCCAGAGCAAGTAAAATGATGATATTGTACAACAGGAGTTGGATATGGTAGTTCTGGCTGCCATTAGTTAAATGGTTGATTATGTGGGAGGAGCTCTCCAATGACCACTCTCCAATTAGGGAGGGGAGGGGCCCAGGGATAGATGGTGCTCAGGACATGCAATTTTTAAATTCGCTTTCTTTGCAGGATAATAGTTTCTAAAAATCTTGAAGCCTAAGAGAGCTATCAGGGTGGGAAATGATAGAGAAAACTACCACTTCTTTTCTCAATCTATGTTTATAGACAGGATTCTGACAAAGGAGGCAGCCCACATGAATACAAACATCAAAGACTGATACAGAATTATTTAAAAGGATATGAGTTTAGATTAGCTTCTAATTACAATTTTCCTTCTCCATGCTGGTAATCCTTGAAAGTCAATAAGTCTATTCAACAAATATTTATTAAGTACCTACTATGCCCTTGTATTGTGCTAAGTAAGGCAATACAATTACAATGGGTTTTTTTAAAGTCCCTGTTCTCAATGAACTCACAATTCAGATTATTTTAATTTCAGCCAATAATTATCCCAATAAATCAATAAGGACAAAAGAAAAACACAAACAAAAATCATCATGGATGACCACTATCATCTCTTACAGCTTTTTAAAAAAGCACATGTTTAATTTTACAAAGTAGTTACATCACCTTATTTTTGTAGGCCCCTCCCCTTAAACACTTTTCTGGGTTTTGGCAATGTAGGGTGAGAGTGATTTTGCTTCTTTTTATTTTCATAGTCATAGTTTCATATTGCTTTTCTGGTTTTTTTCCATTTTTCATGTCTTTCCATATTTGATTTTATCACTTCTCATGTGATAATATTCTCCTACTATATTCACTTGTCATAGTTTCTTCCATTGCTCCTAAATTATTAGAAACATGGATTGTATCCACTCTACACTGGAACCACTCTGTTCTACTTGCTCTTCCCCAGATGCCCCTTTCTGTTTTCTTATTCCATGCCTTTATACCAGCAGTTCTACATCCCTGGAATGCTCTCTATCCTCAGTCTGCTTCTTAGAATCCTTAATTTCTCTCAAAGCTCAGAAACATTGAGTTATGTGCATTTCTGAACTCCTCTAGTTATTGATGTCTGTCTCTTAAATTGTCTTATATTTACTTATCAGGTCCTAGTAAAATGTAATATCTTTGAGAGCTGACACTCTTTACTTTTTGTCTTTGTAAGCTTGGTTCCTTTCATATTTGGTGTGTCCAAACAGAGGTTAATATTGAAAGAATAGCCCCCATTAATTCTGATAGAGCTCCAGCAAACAAATATACATAGTGATATAATTTCTCCACATTAAAAAAAAATGTTGGTGTCTTTCTTTTCCTGTTCTAAATAGTAAATCAATTTCATTGCATCCACTCTCTCCTCTTATTCTTCACCTATAATTATCAGTTACTACCTTTGTTTCTCTTCCTTTTGTCTATGAAAAGAAAATTACTTTACTTGCTAACAAAAACAACTAAGATCCTTCTTAGTTAGTGTCCATCTGATTTATGTGGACAGATTTGTAAATCAACTTTTAGTTTAGTTTTTGCTTTTCATTCTCTCTGATTACAACATAGAAACACCTGTAAATCAAGTCAGAACTGTTGTTGCTTTGTTGCTCCCCTCAAGGTAATTGCATTGAAATGTTTGTTAGTTAAAATGACAAAACTCCTCTATTTCGATCTCAATCTTAAATTGACTTTGAGTTAAGAAATATTTATCATGATTCTAAATTAAAGATTTACCTGTTTACTTCCTTGTTGAATTGCATATCAAATCCCATACCAAAGCACATTCCATTCTCTAAAATTCCTATTTTTCTTGTTTTTTGTTTGCTTGCTTCCTTCACAAATGAGCACATTTAGTACTTATAACATATATTCAACTTAGCTGAGTAAATGATCTTGGCATGAAACCCAATGTCCCTTTAACTTTATGGTGAGGTGTCCCAAAGTTCTTAGTGTAGTTTTAAACTTTAATAACTTCAAAAGCATAAAGGCTATAATTATTAAGAAAATAATTAGAAATGTAATATTTATATTTGTTTTTCCATTAGTTTGTGCATTTTCTCTACTCATCTATCATCTACTTATCTAATTTTATTTTAGTAAATGGAGCACTTGGTCATTATGTGTTGCTTCAGTGACAATTTCTGGATTCTAATTTCTCACACTGGTGGTTAAAGGAGGTATTCTTGCTTGAAAACTTTGGTCCTTGATCTTTCTCTATTAGACATTTTATTGTGGGATCACATCAAAATTATCATATATACATCAGTCTTAAGGAAAGGAGTAGAAATGAAAATCTTTCAGTCACTAAGCAGCAGTTTATGAAATTTTTACAAAAATTTAAAATGTACTCAAGTGATATATGTCACAAAATGTTTATGTAATAATGTAAAAAGAAATATATCAGCATTTTAAATTTTAAGCAATTATCCTTTCTTTTATGATAATAAACATTTTTGTTTAAAGTTTTGAGTTTCAGATTCTATCCCACCTTTCCTCCCTCCCCTACCCCTCTGGCAGTAAGCAATTATACATAGGTTATACATGTGGAACAATTATCCTTTCAAATGCTTTTTTTGTTTGTTTATTTGTTTTTAGTTTGTAGCATTAGTATTTCTGAAGCTATTGAAGCTTAAAGTGGAACTAAGCTATTTGGAACACTATTACATCCCAGATATGGCTATTATTCACCATCATGGAGGAAAAATCCTGTGTAATTATAGATTATAATTCCTCTTACATTTTACACAATCTTTCCTATTGTAACGATTGGAATAACGCCACCTGCTGGATACTAACTGTAGAAGAGTTCTGCCCATGAAGCGAAGGTCTTTGAGGGCAAGACCAGGAGTCTTGTCTTTGGTATCAGGAAGTGACGCGGACTAGTGGGAGGAGGAAGGAAGAGACTGGCGCGGAGTCTCGGGCCTCTTTCCTCTGGACTCTGGCGGAGAAGGGAGCTAGAAATGCGCTCTCCCTTTAATAGATAGGAATCTAGACCTTTCTCTCTCTCTTTACCAAATTCTTATTCTCCTTAATAAATGCTTAAAAGTCTAACTCTTGCTAAAGCTTATAATTTATTGGCGACCACTCATTAAATATTTTAAACAGACTAGCTAGAATTTTAACCCTTAACAGATGGCTGACCACGAAGAGGAAAGCTAACCCTCAGTCTTCTTCTGATCTGCTGGTTGGGTAAGAAATTTCCCCTCCCTCTCCCTTTAACTGCTAAGTACTGGTGTACTGGCTGTGTTTTTCCTTTGAATTTTTTCGAATGGACCTTTTAAACTCCCTAATTATCCTATTTTTGATTTTGGTCTGTTTAACCAGACAAATGGGAGATAAGATCATGTTAATGCTTTGTTTTTGTGGATTTTCTATTTTTCTTTTTATTTTTGTTAAAAGAGCCAGCAACTTACTCACACAAGGAAATATCTCTCCCTCTCCCAACCATGCTTTTTCAGAGAAACCTGAAGAGATTCCCGCAGCTTTTCCCAGTTCTAACACTAATTGTTGCTCTAATTTTGCATGCCTGGAGGCAATGACCCACCCTCTAGAAGCTTTTAATCCCCTAGCACCTGGAGGCAAAGTGGGGGAAGAGGAATCCAGGCCTGAGTTCAAAATCAAGTCTGATTCAAATTGCTCTGGTCCCTCCCCTCCTCTCCAGACCCCACCCTCTACTCCTCCTATGGCCAAGCCCATAGCTTCCCCTGCCTGGGAAGTCCAGAGATCTGATGCGCATGCTCAACTTTTTCTACCTGCATTTGCAGCTTCAGGCTCAGCCCTTCCCCGGCCTGGCTGTGCTTTTGAGACAATCTTAGAAAACTCTTTAAATTCCAGATATGCTCGTTTTGTTCATAATTTTGCTAACCTGCTTTTGTCTTTAATTAGTAATCTTATAAAGCATTTGTATGGTGAAAAGACTGACAGACAATATAGAGGGGTTAAAGAAGAAAAACTTAAGCTGAATAAGAATGACAATCAACATAGTTCAAGACTCTGCCTCTTTTGCCATGGAAGGGTATATATTTTACAGAAATGTAGAAGTAAGCAGCAAGGTATTGATATGAGTATTGGGGATTTTAGATATTGGAATCAAACGTGTTCTGAATTCACTCAGAGTATTAATATCAGTTCAGAGGTTACATAGGATTTCTATGCTATTACATATACATTTTGGAATTAATGGTATAGGTTTATTTTCATAGAGATTTTAATGCTTTTGAGATTGTGTCTTATACTTAGTTTCTAAAACAAGGAGAATATTTGTAAAAGCTTTTTATAGTCATGCGATCAAGTTTATATTTTGTAATACTCTTATTAATATTAAGTTCATATTCATTTAGATTTCCCTAGTTTGAATTTCATTGTCTTTTATTATTCCACGTGTATTTTCTTCTATTCATTCATCTATCTAATTTTGAAACATGGTTTTGATTTCATAATACAATGTTAATTCTAGGAGTATTGTGCTCCCATGTTCTGAGTTGTTTGTTTTTGTTATTTTTTCTCAACTGATTATTTGATCAAACTCTTTAAAGCATTTCCCTGGCAAATTGGTTGCCATGGCAAGTGTAAATTGATTCTAGAAGTATTATTTTTGATAAGCATATTCCCAAAAAAAAAAAAAAAGAGGGGAACATTTGTAAAAGTTTTCTTTTTTCAAAAAAAAAAGTTTTCTTTGAGATTCTGTTGTGCTTTAACTTGTATTTAAATATGTTCTGATTTTTCACAAAGGTAATTGTATACTAAGTACAAAAAAGGGGTATTATTTGAAATTGTTGCATAATTATATATTGTGTTCTGAGTCAAGATGTATTCACATTTTTTGCAATCATTTATTATCCTCAATTTTTAAATCCATATGAGACTTGGATTATGGGAACTTATCATTTAAGACACTAATTACCTTTATTCTGAGTTATCAGATGCCAGTTGGCCAAGGTGCCATCCAATCACAAGAGGAATACATGCAAGAGCAGACACTGAACTGTCACATGAGGGGAGACATGCATGAAGTCAAGGTATGGCCGAGGGAACGGCTTTTGACAAATGTTGAGGTTGGATTCTCTTGGTTTAATATTTTATTTTATTTTTCCCCACAATATTGTACAGATGGCTGGAAGTATTCATCCCACCCATCTCACTTCTACACCTGGCTTCCATGCTCCCTCCTATATGCCTGATGCCATGGACATCTCAGTCCCATGCATCTGATTAAGTCTGACTCAGTTTCTTCCAATATGTTCGGTGGCATGGACATATATTCCATCCACCTATTTTAAGCCTGGCATACTGTATGGGCAGTACATATTGCTCAAGTGTGGGAATGCTCATATCCCATCATTTCTCTGTTCTTTTATGGTAACCCCCATAATTATCTCAGGTGTCATGATAAATACAGTGTTGAATTTGGCCTTGACACCTGTTACCAATTATATTAGATTTTTTAATTTCTCATAATGGCATGAGGATAATTAGGCAGATGATGCAAAAAGTGATGAAACAAAGATAAAAATTATTTTTAAAAATTAATATCGCAGCAATTGTCTTCTCAATTACCCTCCATAAGGGGGGACTATAGTAAGATTATAATTTTAAAGAATGTTTTAATTTTTGTTTTATTATATGTTTCATGTGTAACAACTAAGATTCTGAATTCCCTTAGACATGTTTTTGAGAACTTTCATTGTTTGATTTGATTATTGACAAAGCTATTTTAAAGTTGTGTTAAGCTCAATTTTGTAGGAAATTTCCTGGCTGATTACCAGTATCCACACATCAACCCCTGAAAAGACTTCCATTCCACGACTACACCTAGAGGACATCTAAGAAAAGACTTTCAGAGACTTTAAATGAACAGTTTTGATTTGTTGTTTTTGTTTTTGTTTTTGTTTTTCTCTTTCTGTTATAATATACACCATCTGTAATATGTATTCTCTGCAGAGGCCCTCCCTTTGCAAGACTAATGTCAAAGCGTCAGTTCATGAGGACAAAAAAAAAATCACCCCTCTGGACAAAACTTTCCTCTCTTCCTTTTCTATATTGTTGTTCACATATTATTAGTTATCAATAGTTATTATATTCTTTTTACTGTTCCGTCAAGGAAACATTTTGCTTCTTGAGGAACAACAGGGGGGACTGTAACGATTGGAATAACGCCACCTGCTGGATACTAACTGTAGAAGAGTTC
Organism: Dromiciops gliroides; assembly: GCF_019393635.1. Taxonomy (NCBI): domain Eukaryota; kingdom Metazoa; phylum Chordata; class Mammalia; order Microbiotheria; family Microbiotheriidae; genus Dromiciops; species Dromiciops gliroides. The sequence goes on from NC_057866.1 coordinate 146,631,508, forward strand.
TGCCCATGAAGCGAAGGTCTTTGAGGGCAAGACCAGGAGTCTTGTCTTTGGTATCAGGAAGTGACGCGGACTAGTGGGAGGAGGAAGGAAGAGACTGGCGCGGAGTCTCGGGCCTCTTTCCTCTGGACTCTGGCGGAGAAGGGAGCTAGAAATGCGCTCTCCCTTTAATAGATAGGAATCTAGACCTTTCTCTCTCTCTTTACCAAATTCTTATTCTCCTTAATAAATGCTTAAAAGTCTAACTCTTGCTAAAGCTTATAATTTATTGGCGACCACTCATTAAATATTTTAAACAGACTAGCTAGAATTTTAACCCTTAACACTATTTTATAATTTTAAAGTATAATAAAATATATATCTGGGTGATTTGAATTAACTATTCATCTCAACATATTGAGGATTCTTTTGAACTGGAATTGGTTTAATGATTTTGAAACATTTCATGATATGTTAGATTTTTCTCAATAACTTTTCAAGTTGTAATATCAATTAGATGGTCTCTAATGATATCACACTTCTAATTCTGTCATCCTTGCTTATAAAGTTATGGAATGCTCTTCTAGTTTAGTTGTTCTTTGTTTCTGTTTTATTATTTCTGCTATTTTCTTATCCAACAGAACAATTTTATTTCTCAATAAAAACAGATTTATTCGTATCTTCTGTGGATGTGTTTTTTCACATTTTTTAGTTCTGTTCCTAGTACTTTTTCAATTTGTGTCATCTTTGCTATTTTTGAGAGTAGTATTTGATACATAAATTCTTGATGACCTTCCATTTTGTACCTTACCAAAAAGATACTATGATTGTCCCAGTCAGCCAATAGATATCTCCCTTTTTTCAACCTTACTATATTCTATTAGTGTATAAAACACTACCATTAAAACTCTGTTGTTGGGGCACTTAGGTGGAACAGTGGATAAAGTACCTGCCCTGGATTCAGGAGGACCTGAGTTCAGATCCAGCCTCAGACACTTGACACTTACTAGCTGTATGAATCTGGGCAAGTCACTTAACCCCCATTGCCCCACAAAAATCCCACAAAATTCTGTTGCTTATATATCATTAATTGTTTGTTCAAATTATAATTTGTTTATAAGAGTTGGTATAATGTCTTATGTTAACTTTATTTTGTTGTAATGGGGGGAAATGGGGTACGGGTTGGGGTTCTTAGGAATTCCTCTTTAAAGAATTACACCCTCTTGCACACAAAAAGTAGTTAGAATAAGGTGGTAGTTTATTTAGGAGCAAGGGAAGGGAAGGGTGGGGGGAGGGAAACCATGAAAGAAATCCTTGGACTTTTCATGGGGAGATTGGCATAAAGCACAAGGCCCAGAGGTACCAAATCTCCTCGAACAGGAGACTGAAAAGTACTTTTATAGAGGACCGATGGGGGTGGACCATCTGTCTGTGAAAAGTTCCTTTAGTGAGGGAGGACCATCCCCCACTGGTGGTAGCTGGGGGAATTGGGTGAGGAGTGGAGGACCATCCCCCACTGGTAGTGACTAAAGGAATTGGGTGAGGGGTGGCTACAGACCTCTTTTCAGGACACAAAGGCCGCAGCCACACCCAAATTTATCTCCCCAAGGTAAGGGAGACCAGAATGAAGAGTAGGAATCTGAAGCTAGCTCAGTCACATTTGGTTCAGCTTATCTCTCTAGGCATTATCTGTCCTCTGGTTTAGTTTCTCAAGGAGAAGATTCCTTGGTGTGCCCCAGAGAACTTCTGGGGTGCTCTGCACCCCATGACATTTGTAATGAAAGATTTTAGGTAATTTATATTTATTATGCTATCTTTTTTGGGAGTTGGGGGTAATATCTCAAAACTGTACTTTCATTAATTTCATTGGTATAGAGAATACCAGGAGAGGAATTTCTTTTCATAGAGCAAATGGAAAAAAAAAGCAACAACTTATAATCCATAAGACAACTCTCTAAGGCTATGGTCTAAGTAATACATTGTCTAGCCATTAATCAAATAGTTGAAATGTCTGAGAGGCAGGACCTGATCATTACACAATCTTAAAATGTTTGCTGGAAAATATATACTTCAAAGAAAAGATCCCATTTACCAGTATAAACCAACATCTGGGATGTGTTTGTCATCATTCTAATAGATTTCTGTTGCTCTACTGCAACAATAAACTGTCATGGGGTGCAGAGCACCCCAGAAGTTCTCTGGGGCACATCAAGGAACCTTCTCCTTGAGAAACTAAACCAGAGGACAGATAATGCCTAGAGAGATAAGCTGAACCAAATGTGACTGAGATAGCTTCAGATTCCTACCCTTCATTCTGGTCTCCCTTACCTTGGGGAGATAAATTTGGGTGTGGCTGCGGCCTTTGTGTCCTGAAGAGAGGTCTGTAGCCAGCCCTCACCCAATTCCTTTAGTTACTACCAGTGGGGGATAGTCCACCTTCACTAAAGGAACTTTCCACAGGCAGATGGTCCACCCACATCAGTCCTCTATAAAAGTACTTTTCAGTCTCCTGTTCGAGGAGATTTGGTACCTCTGAGCCATGTGCTTTGTGCCTGTCTCCCCATGGAAGTCTAAGGATTTCTTTCATGGTTTCCTTCCCCCCCACCCTTCCCTTCCCTGGCTCCTAAATAAATTACCAGCTTATTCTAACTACTTTTGTGTGCAAGAGGGTGTAATTCTTTAAAGAGGAATTCCTAAGAACACTGACCCCTGATCTAACCCGTACCCCCTTTTCCCCCATATCAAAACTAACAGGGATCTGAGAAACTATAAAGAAGCAAATCTTATAGTATTGTTAAGATCATTGAGACAATAGTCATTCAAGTAATTAAGTATCTTTTATACTGTTCAATTCAATGTGTCTGTATGTGCTTATGTGTGGGAAGGATATGTCAATTATGGCCATATGCTCCCTACCATGAAATTTAATTTAATTCAAAAGAAAATTCTCATTATTTAAAGCAGGTTAAAAAAGTGTTGATGAATATTTGCATAATCTTTAAAATAATTGATATTATTCACAATTATTTAGTAAGATCAGAGAACTATATTTTGTATAATTTATTCATGGCATTAATATAATAGCCGTTTAATACTTTTTAATATTACTTTTACCTGCATCAAAATGGTAATGGAGATTGGAAGCAAATCAATAGCAATTTACCCGTGAATTACATACTTACTGATAAAGACAATTTATATAATATAAAATCTGATTTCATGATATTTACATTTTTTTTTCATCCATAAAATTTATTTCTGAAGGGTCACATCTACATTTAACAGTGCTTCTCATTGTTTCATACATAGATATTCACAGTTTCCAAATTGTGAGAAGTTAATATACTCAAAAAATGCATTAGTCAAAACAAGGAATATGTCTTTTTCTTAAAAAAAAATTAAATTAAAAGCATACCTTATTTCTTCATTTTGTTTACTTGCCATTTTAATACATTACAGGGAGCTAGTTTTTCAGCATGATAATAATAGCTATTTCATCTAGTCCTTCACCTTTAGATTTTAATGAGCTGCCTGTATACCGTTCCTTTGTGTTATTTACCCTTGACATAAATTTCAGGTCTCTTTATGACTTTAATGAGATGTACAGTAAAAGCATCATCAATTTATATTAGAAATTCCCAAGCTCCCTTTATACTGATTCCCAAACTAAGTAGCATCATCCTCCAGGAGAAGCGATACTGATTTATATTGATAGACACCATCAAGAAATTAGGAAACAACATATTTTTACTTTCACAATGAAAATAGTGGGAAGGAAATAATTAACATTTCTTTTATATTGCCTGCTAATAAAAGGTTTTAAGATATACCCAAGGACTCTACTTGTAAGAATATACTCTGAGAGTGCTATCATAAATTTACATTTAAAAATGTATTAACTTATTTTATCATTTTTATAAACATTTCAGGTTTTCTTAGTGCAAAATTATTTTAAAATAAAGAAGTATTTTAATACTCTCATTCCCATTTTGAATACACATAGGCACAGACATCCATAAATACTTGCCCAATTACATATGTGTGTATATATACATATGTGTATATACAAATATAATTGGGCAAACATTCATGCATATATATATATATATATATATATATATATATATATATATATATATATATATATATATATATATATATATATATATATTAGGTGAGAACTGCAAAATTTACTGAGAACTGATTCCCTACCCAGTCCCATCTTTCCCAGGCAGGTAAATTGCCAAATTGCCTGGGGCTGACAGTCTTTGTCATTTCCAGATGCTTGATGGACTTATGGACCTTCCCCCAAGTAACTTATCCCCTCCCAATGTTCCCCACCTTAATCCCTGGACTTTATGTTATTATGTAAAAAGGGTCCACCTACATTAAGTAGTTTCTATTCAGAGTCAGCAATGCCTATACTTAAATTAGGAGCTGTTCTATTATTTTTTTTTGTCAAAGGTTCATTTACATTAATTAGCTATATGTCACTCTGGAGCAATCTTTTGCTTCCCTTTTTGTTCTGTTAGCCCATTAAAAACCCCGTCCTCTGTTCCCATCTTTGGGTATTCCAAGCTTCCTGGTATTCCTAGCTTCTGAGCTTTGTGATACCAAGAGCTATAGTTCCTCTGCCCCGATTAAAGACCTTATTTCTCCTATATTGATTGTTTCCTTAATTTCCAGGTTAACATAGGTTAGATCACGAAATCTACTAAAGCATTAAAGTACAAAGTACATTAAAGTACAAAACATATTATAAAGTTAAACAATGTAACTATTTAATGTGTTCATTAAATGGTTTCTTTCATTCTTATTGGTATATTTAAAAAAAAATTCTTCTATTCATCTAAGTTAAAGAGTACATATATTTACTCAATCTTAAATTGCAATGTTAAACTACTCTATTACCAAGATATCAGAATTATACTTTTGAAAAGAACTTGCTTTATTGGAATATTTTGCACATGCGGTTATGTGTTTTTCTTTTCATGATTATATAAATCTGTTTTCATTTTGCAGATAATCTTTTTGTATATTACTGCATGTGTATTTATTTTAGAATTGACTAAAGAATGAGAGAAACTAGTTTGAATGGGGCCACTGGCAGATTTGAATCTATCCTTAGAATAACTCCAGGTTGGTAATAGTGAATAGAGAAGAGAAGAATGGAACTGGGGTACTTTAAATGTGTCTTTTTCAGTGATTTGTCAGATGGTTGGGAAAAAAAATATATTTTTTTGTTATTTCTTTTCCAAGTGTGATATATTGCATGTGTTGCAAAGAAATGTAATCACTTGAGTTGAAAATGACTTGATTTGAGTAGTATGCAAAAGCCATTTAAATGCAAGTATCCTGCCATTGAAGCAAGATTTAAACACAAATTAGAGAAATGTGGCTTTGGGAATTATTATTGCCATATGAATGAAGCTGAATAAAGAATGTGAGACAGTGATCTGTTAGTGGATCATGCACTTGTGATGCTGGACGAAAGCATTTATAATTAGGCTTGAATTTACAGAGATATGTAATAGAACTATAGAAGTATTATATTTTTGGGAAAATACTGATTAATATGCAGGCTTGGAGAAAATTCCTAAGAAAGTTAAAGATTGTTGATTTTGACTAGAAATGAAATCTTGGAATAAATGGAAGATCTTGTAAAACGCTGAGATATTACAAGGAGGAAAAACTGGTAAATATGAAAGTTGAAAGAGATCATGGGCTTTAGTTGTACAGGAAGAGCCCTGGGTACAGAACCCTGGAATCAAGTTTCAATTATGCCTCTGTGTCTTACTAGATGAGTAATCTTAAAAAAGTCTCATTCTCTTCTCTTTTCTCTAGTGTAAAAGGGATCAATAGGGACTCAATCTTTGGAGTATATGCTATATAATCTCACCTCTCAACTCCATAAAGGTTGAGTAAATTCACTTCTAAGAGAGAATGATGGAAGTAAAGTATTTTATCACTCCAATTTAAAGCATGCCATAGTATTTGATGGTTGTTTATAGTTGTCTTATTATATCGTAATAGAAAGTATTTTAATTTTTCTGTTGGGTCATAATTGACTCTTTATACAGAAAGCATAGGACAAAAAACAACAACATAAGATCTCTACCTCCCTATTAACTTTAGAGTGGGAAAAGCATCCTGCTTTTGGCTTCTTTTTAGGGACATTTGTCCCCAGTTTGAACATCATGTGTTCTCAAACACTTGTTCTTTGGTTTCTTCTTTCTCTGTTATGTTTATTCTTTCCTGATTTTAGCTGAATGAATATCAAAGAAAGCATAATTTTATGAGCTTTGAAGTGTCAAAAATTCCACACCAGTCCAGCAACGAGAATGCTTAGATGGGTTGGCAGTGCAATATGGTCACCAAGCTTAGTTAAGGGCCTATACTTTGGAACTATCTTTTGACTCAGTCTAACAATGGATCAAACTATCCACTAAGACACAAGAAAGCAAGTGAATAAGAAAGTAAATTTTCCATTGGTCCTTGTTCTCAGGGACCTGATTGTCTAATAGAGGAGAAAAAAAAATCTAATAATTAATTGCAAATAAAATCCAAGATAATAGAAGACACTAGCAATAAGGAAGATCAGGAAAAACTTACTGTAGAAAGAAACATATCAGCTGGGACTTGGAAAAGCAAAGAAATCCAGGAGAGGGGCATGAGTAAAATTTACAGAATTTGGAGATGGAGAGAGTATACTCTAGTAGAGTGTCTCTCTCTCTCTCTCTCTATATATATATATATATACACACATACATACATACACATACACACATATGTGTGTGTATAGGTGTATTTATGGATATATACACCTATACATATATACATGCATGTGTACATGAATATACAAACACATATATGCCTACAAAGATATATGCATGCACACACACACACAGTATTACAATTATTCATATGTCACAAACTTCTAATCATTCTGCAAGAGAAGGTCACTGTGATCCCTGACCATTGTTACAAAAAAAATACAGTACATGTATATCTATACACATGAACTCACACTCACTTATCTGTTTTTGACATTTTGAGTAAATATGCCTCACAGTGGTATGCGTGAGACAAAATAGATTCATTTTAATGATACAACTATGTAGGGATGGTGGATAAAATATTACATTTGGAGTCTTAAAGAACCGATTTCAAAAAAGCCCCCAGATGCTTCCTAGCTGGAATATGCTGGGGAAATCACTTAACCTCTCTCTGTCTCAGTTTTCCCATTTATAAAATGGTCATTATAGCACCAACCACACAGAAATATTGAGATGTTCAAATGAGACTACACATGCAAGGCTCTTTGCAAACACTGAATCACTATGTTAATGATAGCCATTATTATTATTGGCTTTTCATATAAGGTTGTGTAGTTTCAATGTGTTTTCAACGACACCAAAATTCTCCATGAGTCCAAAGGTTCACCCCATATTCTTGCTTTTCTCTCAACACTAATATTATCTCTGAGGTGCTATATGGCTCCAAGTGAAAGAGGAGTCAAAGGATCTGAGTACAAATAATACTGCTTATAATTCCCGATATCTTTCCTCCATTGATCAATTTCTACTTATCATAAAAATATATTTGTATATATACATACATATAAGAGAAACACTATATAAATATGTACATAATATGTATATGTATGTATATTGCATAGGTGAATACATAGCATATTGGTTTGCTTGTTTTCTTTCCTGTTAGACGGTGATCTCTGTGAGGGCAGGGCCTCATTTTTGCTTCTTTTTGTATCCCCAGTGTTTAGCACCATCCCTAGCACATAGTAGAAATTATTAAATCATTCTTTACTGATTGATGTACTTACTACCTGAATGACATTTTAATTTTTTTTCTTTGTTGTTTTGTTTTGTTTTTGTTTTTGTTTTCCCTGGAGAATACTAACAACTGGAGAAGTCAGAAAAAAGCTTCATGTAGGAGGTGACACTTTACCTGAGCCCTGAAAGAATGCAAACATTCTAAGTGTTAAAGGTGAGGCAAGAACACATTTTAGACCTAGGGAAAAAACAGAAAAATTTTGGGGTAACAGAAGATGCTAAAAAATCTTGGAGGTAGCAAAGCAGCAAGTTTGGCAAAGAGTTGTTATATGGAATCACTTTTGAAAGATAGACTTTAAGGGGGCAGCTAGGTGGTGCAGTGGATAGAGCACTGGCCCTGGATTCAAAAGGACCTGAATTCAAATCCAGTCTCAGACACTTGATACTTACTAGCTGTGTGACCCTGAGCAAATCACTTTATCCTCATTGCCCAGCCAAAAAAAAAAAAAAGATAGACTTTAAGTATGGGGGTAAAACATTGTTTTGTTTTATTATTTTTCCTAGAGACAATATGGAATCACTGAACTGTTTTGAATGTGGGAGTAAGTTGATTAGCACTATGTTTTAAGGATATCTTTTTGGAAGCTGTGTGGAGGATGAATTGAAGTAGATATGAATTAGAAGCAGGAAGACTAGGAAAGTATTGCAAGTTTTCACTTAATAGTAGTACTTAACAAATATTCATGAATTGAATGGAATTGAATTGAAATATCCTTCCCACTGTCTTCCTTCCCCAAAGTGAAATCTCCTTTCTGAAATCTTCTAGTTGAATCCATTTTATATAGAATATTCAGTTTACCATGTCCTAAGTTGAATAATTCTTTGTGTATCTATCTTGTTCCCCCACTATTCCGTAAGCTCCTTGAGGATCAAACATCATTCTTTATTACTGGATCCTTCTGATACATGTAGTATGTATGTGGGTGTATAAATATATACACACAAGCACACAATACATACATATACACATACACATGCATATACACATATATAGTGATTCAGTGAGTCAGAGCCAGAGCAAGTACAACCTTACCTGCAAGATATTTCCTTTGAATGACTAAGGCCTGAACTACAGCCCTCCAACATTCTCATGAACTTATAAAATACATTTTTTTATTGAGCCTTCATTAAAAGCCTAAATTCAGTCTGGTAAACCTACAGAAGCTATTCTTGGCTTTATCTTATGCTTCACGTTCTATTGGTCCAAGTATGTAATGGACAGAGATAACAACTAGCATTGATGATCTTTCTAATTCTTGAGGAATTCCAACTGCTAGCATGTAGATGATTCTCTCTTGGGAAAAAAAAAAAGTATTGACCATTCTTACTAATGAGAAAATGGGGAAGGCCCCTTTTTACAAGATGATCACATCAGAAACATGAGATAGTACTTCCATGAAAACTATTGATATAGTCGGGACAAAACATCTCTTGTATTTCTTAATTAAATGACTGGATGTACCTGATTTAAGGCAAAAATCCTAACACAAATAGAGTCCTTTGCATGATAACAACTACCATGGATAATTGCCTTGGCAAGGAACCCTCTCCCTTATTGGGAAATCACTCAGTTTTATATATGGCGTACACTGAGGAGTGTTATTCTGTTCTTTAGTGAAATAAAACTGGAAGAATTTTTTCTATATTATTACATTTTCTATTGTCAAGTCCCCCCCTTTAGAATTATTGTTACTGCAGAATATGCTTCATCATTTTAAATAAACATCATCCATTTGAATAGAATTTTTCATGAGGTCAAAAGAATGACCATTAAATTTAATTATCTTTCTGGTATTTATCAATAATCTATCTCATTGTTGAACTATTTTCTTTTTTGTCATTTATTTTTTCAAAGAAGATTCCTGTTTATCAATTAATGAATTCAGTATTCGTCTCCTTTTGCCTGGGAGTGCAAATCATTCCAAACATAGTAAAAACTCTGCTTTACATTTATCTATGGCTTGAAGGGAAATGTTACAAATATTGTGTAACTGGGGGAGCAAATTAATAAATTAATTAATTTGCCATAGTATTTCTGGTCATACTTTAATATCGGTGGTAATAATACATCAGATTGAAAACACTTAGTGGTCATTATTGACTTTTCATATACGAAGCATTCAGCATATTCTTCTCCAGGGGCATCTTATTACATCTCTCTTATTGATATTAAGGTTGCAATTTACCCTATAGTCATTTCTCAAGGGGTTAAAATTTGTATTAGTAGAAGATTTGTGCCACTGCTATACATCTCTAAATAAGCTACTAAGCATAAATCTGTAACTTGTATACAAAAGAAAAAATCTGGTTTCTAGGATTAATTTGACAGCAGATATTTATGAAAGATTTCTGTGAATTGAGTGAAAATTTTAGGAGAAATAGTAAATGCCCTGGGACTTGAGGGAAAACTACAATTTGTGGGAGACGCCAGGTGATTGTGTAAATAATGAGATTCACTCTATCAGCCCAAGCAAACCATAATTTAAAAGGCAAATTAACTCTTAAATGTGTACAATACTCCCAAATAAATAGTAAGATCATGGGTTTATTTGATGTTTGCAGTTCTTCACAGAATTATCCTTCATTGCTTAGATACTTCAATGATTTTAAAGGCAGGACAAGAGAGTTTGAAGAAAATTTCAAAGGTCTTAGCTAGTATTTGTTAAGTTAAGCAGTAATACTTTTAAAATGTTCTTATCAAACCTTCAGAGGATCATGACTGCTGACAAAGAAGGCAAGAGAATGATGAAAGACAAAAATAAATCGTTACTTTTTTAAAATTAAGGAATTAGAGAAATAAAAATGGGAAGTAATATTCAAGAAAATATAGAATATTATAACATCTGCCTGAAGTTTAGTCAATTTTAAACATGCTTCTTTCCTTGAAGAATCATAAAATCTGAAATTTAGTATTTAGATATATCTTATGAGGAGATTGAGCCCCAATTTGGTTGAGATTTGCCCAAAGTCATGTTTTGAAAACAGGCCCCAGGCACAAGATGTTTAAATTCTGAACTATTGGGACTACAGCTGCCTATGAAGAAGAAATATATGAGATTATTATTCTATAAATTCTATGTTAAATTTAAATATTACCTTATGCTCACAATTTGGAAAACACCTATGATTCTATGAAAAGTTTCATGATGTATTGTGTAAAATACTGGCCTTAGGTCAGGAAACCCTAATCTCAAATCTTGCATGTAACAGTATTTATATGATCATGATCAAGTCATGTAATTTCTCTGAGCTTCAGGTAACCTCTCAGACATCTACAAAATCATGAATGAGTTAGAAGTCCTACCCCCGGGGAAGACATGCTAAATCTGTCATGAATTTGTCTCTAGATAATGCTATTCATTGGATACATACCTATCTATCTATCTATCTATCTATCTATCTATCTATCTATCTATCTATCTATCTATCTATGTGTGTTCACATATACACATGAACATGTATATTCACTTGCACATGTACATACCCATACACACATATACATATATACATATATGTGTGTAGATAATTTTGAAGTATGAAATTATATACAGGTAGAGATACCATGCAGAAATTCTTTCCAGGTATGCTAAAGGCCTGTTGCAGCTCATAGAGCCTTGTGGTTATAAGTTCATGCTATTTTTCTGGTTTATGACATTGTAGGGAGGAGATTAAAGGCACAATGTTTATTTTTAATTGAACTTGCCCTCTGTCATCGGCCCCAATATACTGGCAACGTTTCTAATTTTCCAGTGTGTCATTATAACTTGTCAGAGTCATAAGAAAAGATAAATAGAATAATGTTGAAACACTAATCCTTAATCACACTCAAGCTATGGTACATCAGGGAAAAAAGCCAAGACACTCTCTGTTGATCATTATTCTTCCAGCAGTCTATTTGAGATAATCACAGAATCTCAGAGCTGGAAGAAACCTCAGAGGTCATCTCATCTGTCCCATCAACATCTAGTCCAATAGGAATTCCCTTGGAGAACCTCGCAAAATGGTCATTCAAGCTTCAGTTGAAGGTCCCAAGTGATGGTGAAACTATTACTTCCTTCAGGTTTTAGATAGCTCTTATAAAAAACTTTTTCATTCTGATAGGCAGCATAAGCTGGTATGTAAGGACAGACAAACTAAATGTCTGGCAACAGAGAAAGCAATGCATTTCATAGGCTTACAGGTTTGGAAATCATACTTGCTAGTATGCTGTAGGTGGCTGACCTCATAAGGAATTTACCCTTGAAAGAGAGCACTAGATATGTGATCTTTATGGGGTTCTAGGTACTAGGGAGAATATGTGGATTCAACAGTAATTCCACCAGTCATATATCAAGATGAACAAAGAGGGGCAGCTAGGTGGCACAGTGGATAGAGTACTGGCCCTGGATTCAGGAGTACCTGAGTTCAAATCCACCCTCAGACCCTGGACACTTACTAGCTGTGTGGTGACCCTGGGCAAGTCACTTAACCCTAATTGCCTCACCAAAAAAAAAAAGAAAAAAGAAAAATAAAGAATTAAGATGAACAAAGAACAAGGTTGTGACACAAGGCATGGAGATATGGTTTTGGAAAGAGCACGTTTAGGAAAGAGCCCATTAATTGAATAATGCTTTATACTAAGCTTTGCAGGTCTTACGTGAGCATTTCTTCAGGATACTCAGAGATTATATTTGCTCAGGAGAAATAGCCTGGCCCATATTCTTCTTTCTATGGTTGCAAGGACCATATCTTTGAAGATGACTTATAAATCTATATATCCCTACCATAGCTTTGTCATCTACTCTATTCTTGGTTTGCAAACTACCTGCAAGGAATTTTTATTTTGACATCCACAGACATTTCAATTGCAACATGCCCCAAAAAGAAATCATTACCTTTTTTCACAACCCACCCTGTCCCATACCTTTTCTATTTTTTTTTGTTTGATGACATATCCATCCATCTGATCCAGATATGAAAACTTGGAGTTATTCATCTTATATGTTTTACTCTCCTTCATTCCCTTCCTCCATTGTATCATTTGAAATATTGGGGGCCAGTCTATCTCTATTCTAAATGATTGGAGAATTTGTTTGGGATTTCTAAGACATTGCTACTTGTAAATTAGAGTCTATTTCACCCATTTAGGTAGTAAGCATTTACTAAATCATATTAAATATTTATTAAATCATATTAAATGTTAGGAGAGCACTGACCACATTTAACCCAAGCCAAAAACCCACATTGTCTAAGAAAGAGAGCAAGCAAATGGCTTCAAGCAGAGATCAGAAATCCTACATTACCTAGAGAGAAAAAGCTTAGCTACTGCAGCCTTCCTCCCCTACTGTGTCCCCCAGAATGGTGTTCACCTTGTGGTCTCAGTTTCTTTTCCTTTCTGAGAGAGGTGGCTCTTACACACTGATCAAAGCTAATTGGCTAGAATCATTCAATTCCATTAGTTGACATGACCTGAGTGTGGCCCATATTAAAATGAGCTGTACCACATGTCTTGTCATAGACTCTTGTCAGAGTCTAATGCAAAACATACCCCCTGAGGGCAAAGGCCCTTTAAGATTGGTGTGGTTTAAATTTCTACTGAGCTAGTCAGTCTCTATTTTTATTGAGCCACCCATGTAATCCTGGCTGGTCCCAAAAGAGATTAGCTAAAATTTCTGAGCTAAGCCTTTCAGTGGGGGATCCTTGTGTCCCCAAAAAGTCCATTATTAATAATTATTTTCTCACAATATCCAATCAGTAACTATATCAAGTCCATTCTAACTCCAAAGATTTTAATGCATTTGTTCCTTTTCTCCACTTCATATAATTCACACAGGATTAATATAAGATTTAAGCATCTCTTTATTTGGATTATTTCCATAATTCATTTGGTTCCCATTACTCCTTCATGGAGTCTCTCTTTGATAACCCCCTACACAGATTCCAAATTGATATTCCTAAAGTGTAGGTCTAACTGAGCCAGCCCTTTTCTCAAGAAGTTTCAGAGGCTTCTTATTACTATTAGAGGAATACAATACTCTCCTTGGTATTTAAAGCTCCCTCTAACTTGTATCTAATAAATATTTCCAGGTCAAGTACACATTCTATACCCTCATGCACTTTTGGGTCTAGCTAAACCCAAGAGTGCAACTTGTTCCCTATGTGGGACATCTTCTATACCTTCTCTCTGTACCTTTTCAAAGATTGTCCTCATTAGAATTACTGAGTACTTCAGAATCCCAGCTTTCTTCAAAGTATAGTTAAGAGCCACCTCCTATAAGACATTTTTTCAAATGTCCACATTGCCCAATTTTAGTGCTCTGTGAAAAGCATTACTTTCCATTTACCCTGTATGCATTTTGAATTACTCGTTTGTATACATGTTGATTTCTCCCAGTAGAATCTAAGCTCTTAGTTAGAAGGGACTTGCAATTCATATACTCCAGCATATCTAGTAGAGTTTGGTACGCAGTTGGCACTCAACAAATGTTTGTTTTGTTGAACAAAATTGTGAAGCAATCTGTAACTTCTTGTTCTGGTGCCACATCCAAGATAAGTTGTGCAGAAAAAAATAATAATTTTAATGTTGCTGACTGTTACTTCTCAAAGAAGAAAAGATAAATTTATTACAATCTATAATTCTGGAAATGCTAAAATGACAAACACCATTATCAAGATTAAACCCACATGATTGATGAACCAAATATCAAATCCTTTATATAGATTATTTGTGCAGTATAAATGTAGATATCCATTATTATTATCATCATGATTGCCTTTAATGTCACTGTTTTACATGGACATCACTTTTGCATATGTATATTTCATTTTATTGTTTTTATGTGGAAGGAAGAAAAGAATGAGCCTTGTAACATGGATTTCAGAAAGTTAGAATGAAATATCTTGAGGACTTGAATGCTGAGAAATATGAAATCTGGATATTGGCAAACATGTTTAGCATTCTTTTGATTCTTTTTGATACTATGAATTTATGACTTGCCATTATGATTATTAGTTTTATGTTTAATAGCATATAATCTTCCACATTATCTATGCCCCTTATCACTCTTCTCACATTGTGTTTGTTCCCATAATATCATATAATTTCTCATTCTGTTTTGACAGGATGAACTGAAGTGATATGATAATATGATACTGCCTTACACAGTGCAAGACTTCTGAAATGATGCTTCTTTCAGATTAAATATTTGTCTTACTTTCAGGCTACAAATAGCTAGTATACAAATTGAATGTTCATTATTTTATTCATCATTCACTCAGGTGGGATGTTCAAGTTCCACTTTGATCACTGAGAATAAATCTACAAAAATAATACTGAGAACAGCATCTTTTCAACTAATATGTATTTCAAGTTTCCTTTCTATTACTGATACATCACTGTATATTTACAAAAATGGGTTTTGTTATATTCTGAGATTAATTCAACAAAAAGTCATACACCATTTTGTTGTGTCAATATTTCAAACTCAAGAGCTCTTCATAAATAACTTGGCATTACTAAGAGGAAAACAAACAAACACTTCTTTCTCTGAATTGACCACCATTTTTCACCAACAAAATATGTTGACTTTAAGTTACCATAAAAGGACTAAAAGGGTCTATGATGTCATAGCACAGGAATTCCCTAGACCAATGCAATTCACAAGCCCTTTTATGACTTAAGTGGTAAAGTGTAGAAAGTTCTTTGAGGCACAGAGAGATTAAATAATGTTCTCAGTGTCACAGACCTAGGAAATGCCAGATGATTGGTTGAAGGGAACAAGGGAATTTGGATAAGGAGGGATGGGGCAGAGGCAGGGATTTGAGTGAAAAGGTCCAAAAGTGTTTGTTTAAGAAGGAGCAACTTGAATCTAGGTCTTCTTCAAACCAAGCAGAACACTATGATCATTCTGCCACTCTATCTCCATGGCAGTTGCTATTTTAGGAATAGTATGAGCAATCAGCATTCCTTAAGCAAGTCCTTCATACCCAGTAATATACTATAAAATACAGGAGATAAAACATGTTTTTCTTTGCTTGTTTTTTTTGTACATTGTCGTCCTGCATTAGACTGGAAGCTCCTTATGGGTAGAGATTATATTTTTCATCTTAGTATTCCCAACCCTTAGAATAGTGCCTTGCACATAGTAGTGTCTTTATTAATGGTTACTGACCAACTGAAGCAAATCATCCATAGTACCATAGCTAGTAAGTACCAAGTAAGAACCTAGTTTTCTGAATTCAAGAGAACTATGCCATACCTTTTTCTCTAGAGGAATTAGAATGGATATTTGTAGGAAAACACACACACACACACACACACACACACACACACACACACCCATTGAAAACAGAGTCTTGGTTATTAGGAAGGGATAGAGATTCCATGAGATAAGAGAAAGGGTGTGGTTAGAGAGTTTGAGAGAAAGTAGTGTCTCAGAAGTCAAAAGGAGAGACATCATCTACAAAAAAGGGGTTAGTCAATAGTAGCATATGCCATAGAAAATATTTAAATGAGGAAAACTGAGAAAATATAATTGGAATTAGCAATAAAAAGGTCAAAAATAACCTGTAAAATAGTTTTAAGTTCAGAATTGGGGCAGAAGCCAGATTGCAACTATCTTATTTGTGTCTGACATTTTTTAAAGAAGGAATTATGTTTTTCACAATAGTAATAAGAGAAAATGTGGGATTATCTAATGATAATTCTAACATCCACTCAGTCACAGTTTTGTGTAGGTGATCTTAAATGGTCCTGTTTTTAGGACAAATGTATTTGATGCCCAGGTAGCATATATAACTTAACTGTGATGTTTTGGAGACAATGTCTGATAGACCAATATAAAAACACTTTTCCTTTGGTATATTAGTTATATTATATAAAACTTGATGATGGTTCACTTGTCAAAGAAATATTTTAAGGCAACCAGAGGCTTATG
Source organism: Dromiciops gliroides (assembly GCF_019393635.1). Taxonomy (NCBI): domain Eukaryota; kingdom Metazoa; phylum Chordata; class Mammalia; order Microbiotheria; family Microbiotheriidae; genus Dromiciops; species Dromiciops gliroides. The sequence goes on from NC_057866.1 coordinate 146,648,252, forward strand.
CTCCTTGCCCAATTAGTGAAAAAATTACCTCTGGAACCCAGGTCTCCAGATTCTTAATCCAATTAACTTTCTTTCCCCACCACTAAACTCCACTTTTGACTAGACAGATACAACCTTGGAAAGCAAAGATAAAGAGTCTGGGAGAATACATAAATTTTGCTTTGAGAAAAGGTTACTACATATCAAACATAGTAGATAATGGTTGCAGAACTGTGAAGAAGTGGGCTGGGTTGGGTTGAGTTAGGTTATATAGTTAGAGAGAATATGATGAATGGCACCTACTTCACAATTTATCTAGGTTTAGTCTTCTTTGGAGGTCTCTGAATTTGTCATGTTTGAAGTGTACTTATCTTTTAAGGAAAAGGATAAATTATAGACCTACAATCTTAACTACTAAACCCAGAAAAAATACTAGAAAGATATTGGATTTTTTTTTTTACAGTGGGAGATGTTCAATACTAGAATGTGCTTTCAAGGGACTCTATGGAATTTCCCTTTCTCCCAAAATCATTAAAACAGGAGAGAATACTATTTGACATAGTTTAGGTATTGCCTGAAGGTAGGGGAAAAATAGATAGTCTTGTGAGTTTCCATTCTCTTTGGATGTGGATCTTTGTAGATTATTTTTTTCAAAGTCATTGAAACAAAGATATATAATATCTTTAATTTTGACAGATCATCCTAAGAGGAAAACAATATTTTAACAAATAAAATAATAGATGATTACGTGACCTTTCAGAATCATAAAAACTCATTACTTCGTCCTAAGAAAGAACTAGGCTTTTCTTTCTCTCAATATAATTCTCAATGTTATCAGGTTAGAATTCCTGAGCTAAAGACTGCCTTTCACCATTCAATATAATAATTGTAGCTTTTCTATTTTTCATTTGATGGAGGAAACAGGAGGTTTGAAAACCTACTTTTCTTTTTTACCTACCTGAGCTGGAGAGTCCTTGGTAATTGGAGTAATTAGTGAGATCGTGCCTTCCTCTTCACTCTTTTTTGAGTGTCAGGAGAAGAAATACAACCCCTATACCACATTTACTTAATTGCTTTGGGTGTCAATTATGCTTCATTGCTTAGAATGCAATTATTGGGATAAAGATGCCTGTTTAACTTATTTGCTAATTTTGTTCATTCCTCTAGTCATGTTAGTAATGCTTGTTTTCTGGGGCAAACCACTGTTTGACATCTATTTCATCCTCTAAGATTCCTAATCATATCCTTTTCTGATTACATAGCAAGTCAGAGTGCAAATTGTTAAAATTAACCTGGAAAATATCTGAATTACAAAATGAATTAATCCATTTTAGATTGTATCAAGTCTGTGTATCTAGTTTATTTACATTTTGGGGACTTGAGTGTATTTTATTTTAGAAGGGTGTCTTTGAGACAATACTATGTTTCCAAATGGTCTCTTTCTCTTAGCTGACCCTATGTGTTTTCATTTGAAGATAGATAAGGAAACATTTTGAATACAGCTATTAATGAAATACTTAAGCAATCTAGAGACATTGTCCCTAACCTGCCCCCCAAAAAGGAAAAAAATTAACTGGGCAAAATCCTTAAATAAAATAAGCTTTTTATTTTGGGGAAAACATTTTGATGTTGCTTGTTTATTCTACCTTAATAATTTCCTTAGATCCTCTTGCTCAATTTAAACAGTCTTTTGTAAGAGAAAAATTGTTTAGCATAATCAATTGCTAAAACACACACAACTGAAAATATTTGCAACCTTCTAAACCAATGCACCTCTGCTTTTCTATTGAGAGAAATATGTTTCATTGTATTTTCTCTGAGACAAAGAATAACCAGAGTGCTTTGCCTCAGTTGGATTGTCTTTTATTGTTGTTTTCACATTCTTTTTTTTTTTAATTAATAAAGTATTTTATTTTTTCCCCGTTACATGTAAAGATAGTTCTCAACTTTTGTATATACGGGCTTTCCAATTTCAGATTTTTCTCCCTACCTCCCATCCCTCCCCCCTCACCTAGACAGCAGGTAATCTGATATAGGTTATTTATATATATATATATATATACACACACACACACACACACACACACATATATACATATATATACATACACACACACATATATATATATACACACAGACACACATATATATATATACATACACACACATATATATATATACACACACCCATAATAACATTAATCCTATTTCTGCATTAGTCATGTTATCAGAGAGATATCAGAGCAATGATGAAAAACCTCAAAATAGAAAAAAACAACAGCACCAAAAACAAAAGAAATAGTATGGTTCATTCAGCATCTATACTCCACAGTTTTTTTTCTTGGATTTGGAGATCCTCTTCTATCATGAGTTCCCTGGAACTCTTCTGTACCATTGCATTGGTGAGAAGAATATAATCCATCACAGTAGATCAACACTCAATGTTGATGATACTATGTACAATGTTCTTCTGGTTCTGCTCATCTCACTCATCATCAGCCCATGCAAGAGCCTCCAGGTTTCTCTGAACTCCTCCTGCTCATCGTTTCTTACAGCACAATAGTATTCCATTGTATTCATATACACAGAACTTGCCCAGCCATTCCCCAATTGATGGGCATCCCCTCAACTTCCAATTCCTTGCTACCACATAAAGAGCAGCGATAAATATTTTTGTACATGTGGGTCCCTTTCCCCTTTCCATGATTTCTATGGGAAAAAGACCCAAAAGTGGTATTGCTGGGTCAAAGGGTATGGACAGCTTTATCGCACTTTGGGCATAATTCCAAATTGCTCTCCAGAATGGTTGGATCAGTTCACAGCTCCACCAACAATGCATTAGTGTTCCAATTTTCCCACAGCTTCTCCAACGTTTATTATTTTCCTTTTTTGTCATTTTATCCAATCTGATAGGTGTCAGGTGGTACCTCAGAGTTGTTTTAATTTACATCTCAATAATCATTAGAAATTTAGAGCATTTTTTCATATGGGAATAGATAGCTTTGGTTTCTTCATCAGAAAACTGCCTGTTCATATCTTTTGACCATTTCTCAACTGGGGAATGACTTGGATTGTTACAAATTTGATTTAGTTCCCTATATATGTTAGAGATGAGGCCTTTATCAGAAGTACTGGCCTCAAAAATTGTTTCCCAGCTTTCTGCCTCCCTTCTAATTTTGGATGCATTGCTTCTGTTTGTACAATTTTTTTCAATTTAATGTAATCAAAATCATCCATTTTGCATTTTATAATATACTCTATCTCTATTCCTTTCTCTCCTAATTTACCTATGGTATCACCTCTTATGTCTAAATCATGTATCCATTTTGACCTTATTTTAGTATAAGGTGTAAGATGTTGGTCTATGCCTAATTTCTGCCATACTATCTTCCAGTTTTCCAGCAGTTTTTGTCAAATACTGAGTTCCTATCCCAGAAGCTGGAGTCTTTGGGTTTCTCAAACACTACATTACTAGTGTCATTTACTACCGCATTTCCTGTGCCTAGCCTATTCCATTGATTTTAGTCAGTACCAGATAGTTTTATGACTGCCGCTTTATAGTAGAGCTCCAGGTTTGGTACCGCTAACCCACCTTCCTGTGAATTTTTTTTCATTATTTCCCTGGATATTCTTGATTTTTTGTTTTTCCAGATGAATTTTGTTATTATTTTTTCTAGCTGTATAAAATAATTTTTAGGTAGTCTGATTGGTATGGCACTGAATAACTAAATTAATTTAGGCAGTGTTGTCATTGTTACTATACTAGCTCTGCCTATCTATGAGCAATTGATATCTTTCCAATTATTTAGATCTGATTTGATTTGTGTGAAGAGTGTTTGGTAGTTGTGTTCATAGAGTTCCTGGGTTTGTCTTGGCAAGTAGACTCCCAAGTATTTTATATTATCTACCATTACTTTAAATGTAATTTCTCTTTCTATCTCTTGCTGCTGGACTTTGTTGGTCATGTATAGAAATGCTGATGATTTATGTGGATTTATTTTATATCCTGCTACTTTGCTAAAGTTGTTAATTGTTTCAAGTAATTTTTGAGTTGATTCTCTAAGTATACCATCATACCATCTGCAAAGAGTGATAGTTTTGTTTCCTCCTTGCCTATTCTAATTTTTTTAATTCCATTTTCTTCTCTGATTGCTAAAGCTAACATCTCTATTACAATATTAAATAATAGGGGTGATAATGGACATCCCTGTTTCACCCCTGATCTTATTGGGAAGGCCTCTAATTTATCTCCATTGCATATAATACTTGCTGATGGCTTTAGGTAGATACTGTTTATTATTCTAAGGAAAGCTCTACCTATTCCTAAACTCTCAATTGTTTTTATTAGGAATGGGTGTTGTATTTTGTCAAAAGCTTTCTCTGCATCTATTGAGATAATCATATGATTTTGGTTGGTTTTTTATTGATGTTGTTGATTAGGTTAATAGTTTTCCTAATGTTGAACCAGCCCTGCATTCCTGGTATAAATCCCACCTGGTAATAGTGTATTATCCTGGTGATCACTTGCTGTAATCTCCTTGCTAATATCTTATTTAAGATTTTAGCATCAATATTCATTAGGGAAATTGGTCTATAATTTTCTTTCTCTGTTTTTGCTTTGCCTGGTTTTGGTATTGCCACCATATTTGTGTCATAAAACAAATTTGGTAGAAATCCTTCTTCACCTATTTTTCCAAATAATTTGTATAATATTGGAATTAATTTTTCTTTAAATGTTTGGTAAAATTCACCTGTAAACCCATCTAGACCTGGGGATTTTTTCTCAGGGAGTTCATTAATGGCTTGTTCAATTTCTTTTTCTAATATGGGTTTATTTAAGGATTTTATTTCCTCTTCAGTTAACCTGGGCAGTTTGTATTTTTGTAAATATGCATCCATTTCATTTAGATTGTCAAATTTATTGGCATACAGTTGGGCAAAATAATTCCTAATTATTGCTTTAATTTCCACTTCATTGGTGGTAACATCACCCTTTTCATTTTTGATACTGGTAATTTAGTTTTCTTCTTTCTTTTTTAAAATCAAATTAACCAATATTTTATCTATTTTTTTTTCATAAAACCAGCTCTTAGTTTTATTGATTAATTCTATAGTTTTTTTTTTTTTTGCTTTCAATCTTATTAATTTCTCCTTTAATTTTCAGGATCTCTAGTTTAGTATCTAATTGGGGATTTCTAATTTGTTCTTTTTCTAGCTTTTTAAATTGCATGCCCAATTCATAAATCTACTCTTTCTCTTTTTTATTCATGTAAGCATTTAGAGCTATAAATTTTCCCCTAGGCACTGCTTTGGCTGCATCCCATAGATTTTGGTATGTTGTCTCATTATTGTCATTCTCTTGGATATAGTTATTTATTGTTTCTATGATTTGTTGTTGGACCATTCATTCTTTAGAAATGATATTATGTAGTTTCCAATTGATTTTCATTCTACTTTTCCCTGGCTCTTTCTTACATGTAATTTTTATTGAATCATGATCTGAGAAGGATGCATTTACTATTTCTGCCTTTCTACATTTGACTATGATGTTTTTGTGCCCTAATACATGGTCAATTTTTGAAAATGTGCCATGTACTGCTGAGAAAAAGCTATATTCCTTTCTATCCCCATTCAATTTTCTCCAGTCATCTATCATGTCTAACTTTTCTAGTAATCTATTCGCCTCTTTCCCTTTCTTATTTATTTTTCTGCTAGATTTATCTAATTCTGAGAGTGGGAGATTCAGGTCTCCCACTAGTATAGTATTACTGTCTAATTCCTCTTGTAACTCATTTAACTTCTCTAAGCACTTTGATGCTATACCACTTGGCGCATACATATTTAATATTGATATTACTTCATTATCTATAGTACCTTTAAGCAAGATGTAATTTCCTTCCTTATCTCCTTTAATGAGATCTATTTTTGCCTGCACTTTGTCTGAGATAAGGATTGCTACCCCTGCTTTTTTTACTTTAGCTGAAGCATAATATATTCTGCTCAAGCCTTTTACCTTTACTCTGTGTGTATCTCTCTGCTTCAAATGAGTTTCTTGTAAACAGCATATTGTAGGATTCTGGTTTTTAATCCACTCTGCAATTTGCTTCTGTTTTATAGCAGAGTTCATCCCATTCACATTCACAGTTATTATTACTGACTGTCTATTCCCCTCCATTCTATTTACCCCCTTTGTACTTTTCTTCACTTATTTCACCCTATTCCTCCTCACTGACATTTTACTTCTTACCTCTGCCTCCCCCAATCTGCCCTCCCTTTTTATTACCTCCTCTCTTTTCTTTACCCTTTTCTCCCTTGCTTTTGTCCTCCCTCCTATCAGTGACCCCCTTTCCCTTCCCCTTTTGCTTCCCTAAAGAATGACCTAAGTTTCTTTATCCCATTGAAGGTGTATGTTATTCCCTCTTTGAATCAAATCTAATGATAGTAGGGTTGAACCAATGTTCACCCCTCCTTTCTTTCCCTCTATTGTAATAGGATTTTTTTCACCTCTTAATATGATATAATTCATCCCATTCTACCTCCCCTTTCCTCTCCTCCCCATAGATTCCCTTTTTAACCCCTTAATTTTTTTTTGTATCATCACATCAAAGACAATTTATATTTAAACCCTCTGTGTAAACTCCTTCTCTCTGCCCAAATACATTTACAGTTCTTAAGAGTTATGTGTATTATCTTCCTGTGTAGAGATATAAATAGTTTAATCTAATTGGGTAACTTTTTTTTTCTCCTCTGTTTACCTTTTTAAACTTCTCTTGAGTCTTGTATGTTATGATTGAATTTTCTATTCAGTTCTGGTCTTTTCCCCAGGAAAGATTGAAAGTCCCCAATGTCATTAAATGGCTATCTTTTGCCCTGAAAGAGAGTGATCAGTTTTGCTGGATAATAGATTCTTGGCTGCAATCCAAGCTCCTTTGCCTTCCGGAATATCATATTCCAAGCCTTGCGGTCCTCTAATGTTGAAGCTGCCAGGTCCTGAGCATTCCTGACTGTGGCTCCATGATATTTAAATTGCTTCTTTCTGGCTGCTTGGAGTATTTGCTCCTTCACCTGATAATTCTGGAATTTGGCTACAATATTCTTGGAGTTTTCCTTTTGGAGTCTCTTTCAGGAGGTGATTGGTGGATTCTTTCAATGATGATTTTATCCTCTGTGATTCTGTGATATCAGGGCCGTTCTCCTTAATAATTTCCTGGAATATGGTGTCTAGATTCTTTTTCTGGTCATGGCTTTCAGGCAGTCCAATGATTCTCAAATTGTCTCTCCTTGCTCTGTTTTCCAGATCAGTTGTCTTTCCAATGAGGTATTTCACATTTTCTTCTATTTTTTTCATTCTTTTGACTCTGCTTGACTGATTCCTGGTGTCTCATGGATTCCTTATCTTCCAGCTGTCACATTTTAATTTTTAAGGCATTGTTTTCTTCAGTGAGATTATGCACCTTTTTTTCCATTTGGCCAAATGAATTTTTTAAGGCATTGTTTTCTTCAGTGAAATTATGTACTTCCTTTTCCAAGCTGCTGATTCTTTTTTCATAGTTTTCTTGTTTTGCTTTCATTTCTCTCCCCATTTTTTCTTCTACCTCTCTCAATTGATTTTAAAAATCCTTTTTAAGCTCTTCCAGGAAGGCTTTTTGTCCTTGAGACCAATTCACCTTCCCTCTTGAGGCTTCACATGAAGGCAATTTGAGGCTATTGTCCTCATCTGAGTTTGTGGTGGCTTCTTCCCTATTGATACAGAAGCTCTCAATAGAGAGGGCTCTGTTTTGCTTCTTACTCGTTATTGCAGCTTATATATTTATTTTTTAAGTTGAGGTCTGCTCTGGGGGCACCAGGGTCCCTGTTTTGGGCTTCTTGTGCAGGGGTATAGGTGCTGTGTGACTGGCTTTTTACTCTGAGGCCTTTATACTGTGTGCAGTTAGATGCCCTGCACTTCCTGTCTGAGTGCGCTCGGCCAGGCACCCGATCTTGCCTGTCCCGTTAGTGGCACTACAGCCCGCCCGCCTGGCTGGTGCAGGTGGGTTTTTCCACTGTCATTCTTGGCCACAAGATTTTTGAGCCAGATTCCAGGGGCCTCATTTGTTCAGCTGTGGCCCGTTGCTCCTGCTGACTTTCTTAACGCTAGGCCTCCCTTTTGTCCGAGTCAGACCGACCTTTTCCTGAAGTCTTCTAAATTATCTCTGGTTGGAAGACTGCATCTCTCTGTCTCTTTGCAGGTTCTGTAGTTTCAGAATCTGTTCAGAGGCTTGATTTAATGTTCTTTTTGAGGGAACAGAAGGAGAGCTCAGGCAGCTTGCTGCTTCCTCTCCGCCATCTTGGCTCCGCCCATTTTCACATTCTTTTGAGGCCATTTCATAGAGAGAGAGAGAGAGAGAGAAGAGAGAGAGAGAAGAGGCAGAGATTCTTTTGCTTCTGTTTTCTTTACTTTGCATCACTTTATACACTGGCTTTAAATTCTTCTTGGGCTTCCTATTTTTTATTGAGACTAATGGAATAATTGTATTCTCTTTCATTCAGATGTCATTAACTATGACAGCCCCTGTGTTGTATTTTTTCTTCCTATTTTAATAAAGTGCTACAATGAATATTTTTGTATATATTCAATTCAATTCATCATTGTAGGAATTTCTTTTCTATCTTTGACCACCTGACAGACCATCATCATTGGTGGGATTTCTGAGTTAAAGGTATGAAGAGCTTGACTATTTCCCATACATGAGTTACCCTTGCTCAGGGAAACAAACTTTTAACTGAATATCTAACATCAAATTATCTCATGGGTGATAGTCAATACTTATGAAATGCTACAAATAACTTATTGATATCTCTATAATGTGTTAATTCTACAGTTCTACAAGAATAAATATGGTATGTCAAAATATGATTTGTTGTTGAAATCCGCCCCCCCCCACCAAAAAAAAACACAGCATTTTTGGTCTCACAAAATATTACTGAAAAACCCAGCTGTCTCTAAGTTGAGAGAGGAAGTACCTTCACATCTTCTTTTGATTCAGCAAAATAGCTTGCCGGGCAATAATCAAACATGCTGTACTAATTATAAAGGTATATGTCAAGATATGTTTGTGGTACCTTGGCTCCCTGATAATTCACTATTCATACCTTCAAAATCTAAGTTGAGGGAGAGGGTAATTAAGGTAAGCAGGTAACTGGGATTAACCCATGCAATCCAGCATTAATATATAGTTCTAGCCTCAGGATCATGCACAATATAACCTGCCTGACATGATTCTCACATCAACATGAGCATATGAAGAAGAGCTTTTTGATTTGCTGTCACTGTGGAACTAGTGTTCATTCAAATTATATTAATTTGCTAAATCATTTCCTCTTTCCTCTATTTGAATGATAAATACCATGACACTAAATGGATAGATGCTTTGAGCTAACATGTGGCCTATGAATATAGGACTTTGTTCTTTGCCTTTGTGTTTTTTCCTTCCTATTTTTAGGTGAAGAATTATTGGAGATAACTATGACCTTGTGAGCTTTAAAAGTTAGAGGACAGAGGGGCAGCTAGGTGGCACAGTGGGTAGAGTACCAGCCCAGGAGTTAGGAGTACCTGAGTTCAAATCCGGCCTCAGACACTTAACACTTACTAGCTGTGTGACCCTAGGCAAGTCACTTAACACCCATTGCTCCACAAAAAAAAAAAAAATAAAAAAAATAAAAAAGGTTAGAGGACAATACAAAGCTAGGATTTTCTGGAAGCCTAGTATAGATGAGGCAACAGTTAAAGTTCAAAAGAGTTACCTGCTTAACCTAGCCCAACTTTTGTAACTGACCGTTAAAGGAAGTGATTGGCCTTGCCACATTTAAAAGATTATTTTGTAGGTGAAATCTTTGTAGAAATTACTTTAAATTTGAAACCAAAAAGCTCAGATCCTGAGATGATAGATTTTAGAAATATCCCTGGTGGTTTTTGTTTGTTTCTTTGGTGAAGGCTTGTTTTAAAACTTTTCTTCTTGCTGTATCTTCACAGTGACATGTCCATGATCATGAACCTAAAAAAACAGGCAAGATGATGCATGAACTAAGATGCTAAACCCAGTATTTTATCTTCTATGCCATACCATTCCTAGTTTGTTAACATCAAAGATATATAAATGTGAGTAATTAATTAAGCAAACAAAAAATCCCTTTGACTCAAGAATTAACCTATTTTATCCTTCTGTAGACAGGTCTTTACATTGATTTTAAATACAATGTGAAGTGATTGATAGGAACTATATAGCATAGCCCAGCAGTAGATTTTAATACTGAAAAAAATAGCTATATGAGAACATCTACTTCATTTCTGTTGGTCAGCCCAAGATATTTTCCCCCTTCAGTTTTTTCACCATTGCTCTATGTAGGCTAATTGGAAATTAATCAACACAATTTCCCATTGCTTGTATCATCTAAAATTAAGTTATCTGAAAATAGTGGTTAATGAGCCATACATCTGTCCTTCCTCTGTATAACAATTTGACTGAATAGCTATATAGGAAAGAATATGGAGCCCATCCGTAGTCTACTGGTGAAGAGGAGATAAATGCATTTACTGAAGGTCTAACCAGATAGTCTCAAGTTAATGTCCTCCTAAAAGGTCAGTAACTTGATCCCAATTCACCAGTACAATCAGCCTGGTGAGCTTCAGAGCTAAGCATAATTAAAACATTTTATATTTTGGGATTAACTGTTGTAGACTGAGAAGACCAGGTATACAACATAAAGCTGAAGGTTGGTTGGACATTTTGAAACCTCATTCTACCTTTTAGATCTTTGTCCAAGAGCAGATGAATGAAATTTAAGTCAACCACTTTTTAAGCAGCTACTGCGTTATAGACTTCATAGTAGATATTGGGGAGACAAAGATGATTACAAAACAGTCTTTGTCCTCAAGGATTTTTGGTAGAGATATAACATAAATTTGCATATAAATATGAAATTGTATGCAAGATATTTGAGAGAAGGAACCCTTGGAGTCAGAAAGATTTGGTTAACGTCCTGTCACTGCCACATTATGCTTGTGTAAAACACAGCAAGTCGGATAACCTTTTGGTTCTCCCAGAGATTCTGTATTGCTACGAGTTGGATAACAGGTGTTGATGTTTCTTGTGAGAAGGAGTTTCTCACTGAGAGCTCTTTATGTGGATAAAATCATCAGGCCATTACAAAAAAAAGGGTATGTATTTTTACATAGACTAATGTGTCACTTCTGTTGAATGTTTCCCTACCCTACAGAATGTTACCTCCAAGGTCAGAGATTATTTATTTCCTTTGAAAGGCTGTCTATCTTCTCTGCCCACCTTCCCCCCCCCACACACACACATTTAGCTTTTCAGTCCCAACAAGATTATTTATGATTGCTTTCAACTGAAAATGTTCTGTTCTCTACAAACTTACTAATGCTCTGGTAGTCAGAACATTGCCAAATTCAGTGACTTTTTATCAGTCTTTATACTTATTAAACTTCATATAATATTTGGCATTGGTGACCATGCTTTTTTGTTTGGTGGGGAATGAGGATTAAGTGACTTGCCCAGGGTCACACAGCTAGTAAGGGTCAAGTGTCTGAGGCTGGATTTGCACTCAGGTCCTCCTGAATCCAGGACTAGTGCTCTATCCACTGTGCCACCTAGCTACCCCCATTGACTACACTTTCTATCTAGATATCTTCACTGCTGATTCTCTTACTCCCTATCAGGCTGTGCCTTCTTGGTTCCCTTTGATGGGTCATCATCCTTGTTGTACTCGCTATGAATTGATATATGGACTGGAGCTCTGTCTTGAATTTTATCTTCACTCTTTGTACTTTTTTTCTTTTAGTGATATCATCAGTTCCCATGGGTTCTACATTATTTCTAGCTTTTGCCACATGTTACCTACTGCTTTATCGGACCTATCTAGGTGATTGTCCCATATTCATCTCAAATTCAAAATATCCATCAAAAATTCATCATCTTGCTTCCCCAAACCACACCTCCAAACCCACAAATACTCTTTCAGAATAGAAAAGTTCTGGTTTTAGAGAACCCGGTTTTAAATTCCATTGCAATTTTTTACTACATGTGTTATCTAGCACAAATTCCACCTCCCTGAACCTCAATTTCTCATCTTTCAAATTAAGATATCACAATAGGCAATCTCTGAAGTTCCCCAATCCCCAAATCTACATATATGACTTCTTGGCTTGACTGTCTATGCCTCTGTTTCTCTCACATCTATCTATCTATCTATCTATCTATCTATCTATCTATCTATCTATCTATCTATCTCACACATACATATGCACATAATATAATCCATGCATGCACACTTGTATCCACAAGTATGTATGTGTATATATGTATATATGTGTATGTATATATATGTACATGTGTGTATATTGTAACATGTTAATCGTTTGAAATGACTAGGGAAAGAAAGGTTCTAGTTTCTGAGTATATCAATTAAGTAAACAATGCATGCCAATTGGATAAGTAATCAAAACATAGTCCTTAATTCCAAAGGACCCACCAAGAAGTATACCAGCAAGCCTATAGCAAGCCTCACCTTAGCAAACCAGTGGTATATCCTGAGCCTCAGGGCAGCGGAGCAGGCAAAAGCCAACACTAGGACCTGCATGTGCCTCAGTATAGTCAGGGGAACTGGCAGACTTAAATACTTCACACAGAGCCCTGCACAAAGAAGCAACCACAATGGCCAGATAAGCTTCAGTGTAGCCCCAGGCACACAGAGATGTCAGTGCCCAGATTACTATGTGCTTCAGTGTATCTCAGGGAAACAAAGAAAAGCCCTACCAGCCTTGCTTTGTATCATACACCAGCACTAGGACCACAGAACAATAGAAGGCAATCTGCTAGACCCCCTATAGCCTACAGCCACTCCCAACCTCAATCCTCACCTCAGTACCCCATGGGCCTCAGTGAAACATTAGTGAAATACCAGATAAACATCAAGGGCCTGTAGTTCCTGGCACAAAAAGTCTGAGACAGTGTCACTTCCAACAAGGGAGTGGACCTCAAATTTAAAAGAAAGGGGGGAAAATAAGGAAAACAACAATAACAACAATAAAATCTGACTGTAGAAAATTATTATGGTCACAGGAAAGATCAAGACACAAATTCAGAAGAGGGGAACAATGTCAACAAACCTAAGGGTAAAAGCCCCCCAAAACCCAGGAAGTGGTCTCAAGCCCAGAAAGAACTCATGGAGGAACTCAACAAGGAGCTTAAAAATCATATAAGACAGGTAGAAGAAAAATTGGGGAAAGAAATGAGTGAAAATAGAGAATTATTTTTTAAAAAAAGACTCAGCACTTTTTTGTGGTGGCTAAGAATTGGAAATCAAAGGAATGCCCATCAATCGGGGGATGGCTATACAAAGGGTAGCATAGGATGGTGATGAAATATTATTGTGCTATAAGAATTGACAAGCAGGATGATTTCAGAAAGGCCTGGAAAAACATGTATGAAATGATGTATTATGAAGTGAACAAGAAGACAAAATTGAAGACAAAATTGTACACAGAGACAGTGACATTGTTTAATGAAGAACTGTGAATTACTTGATTATTCTCAACAATACAATGAACCAAGACAATCCCAAATGGATATTGATGAAACATACTATCCACCTCCAAAGAAAGAAGCTGATATTTTTTTATGAGATATTTTATTTTTTCCGTTACATGTAAAGATAGTTCTCAACTTTTGTTTATACATGCTTTACAATTTCAGATTTTTCTCCCTCCCTCCCCTCCCTCCCCCCTCCCCTAGACAGCAGGTAATCTGATATAGGTTATATCTATATATCTCTATACATACATATATATATATATATATATATATATATATATATATATATATATATATATATACACACACATATATATACACATAATAACATTAATCCTATTTCTGCATTAATCCTGTTACAAGAGAAAGAATCAGAGCAGTGATGCAAAACCTCAAAATAGAAAAAAAAAAAACAACAGCACCCAAAACAAAAGAAATAATATGGTTCAATCAGCATCTATACTCCACAGTTCTTTCTTTCTTTTTTTTTTCTTGATTTGGAGATCCTCTTCTATCATGAGTTCCCTGGAACTCTTCTGTACCATTGCATTGGTGAGAAGAATATAGTCCATCACAGTAGGTCAACACTCAATGTTGATGATACTGTGTACAATGTTCTTCTGGTTCTTCTCATCTCACTCTTCATCAGCTCACGCAAGACCCTCCAGGTTTCTCTGAACTCTTCCTGCTCATCATTTCTCACAGCACAATAGTATTCCATTGTATTCATATACCACAACTTGTCCAGCCATTCCCCAATTGATGGGCACCCCCTCAACTTCCAATTCCTTGCTACCACGTAAAGAGCAGCTATAAATATTTTTGTACATGTGGGTCCCTTTCCCCCTTCCATGATTTCTTTGGGCAAAAGACCTAAAAGTGGGATTGCTGGGTCAAAGGGTATGCACAGCTTTATCGCCCTTTGGGCATAATTCCAAATTGCTCTTCAGAATGGTTGGATCAGCTCACAGCTCCACCAACAATGCATTAGTGTTCCAATTTTCCCACAGCCTCTCCAACATTTATTATCTTCCTTTTTTGTCATTTTAGCCAATCTGATAGGTGTCAGGTGGTACCTCAGAGTTGTTTTAATTTGCATCTCTCTAATCATTAGAGATTTAGAGCATTTTTTCATATGGTTTCTTCATCAGAAAACTGCCTGTTCATATCCTTTGACCATTTCTCAATTGGGGAATGACTTGGATTCTTATAAATTTGATTTAATTCCCTATATATTTTAGAGATGAGGCCTTTATCAGAAGCACTGGCCTCAAAAATTGTTTCCCAGCTTTCTGCCTCCCTTCCAATTTTGGATGCATTGCTTCTGTTTGTACAAAAATTTTTTAATTTAATATAATCAAAATCATCCACTTTGCATTTTATAATATACTCTATCTCATGTTTGGTCAAAAACTGTTCTCCTTTCCAAAGATCTGATAGGTACACTATTCCTTTCTCTCCTAATTTACCTATGGTATCACCTCTTATGTCTAAATCATGTATCCATTTTGACCTTATTTTAGTATAAGGTGTAAGATGTTGGTCTAAGCCTAATTTCTGCCATACTATCTTCCAGTTTTCCCAGCAGTTTTTGTCAAATACTGAGTTCCTATCCCAGAAGCTGGAGTCTTTGGGTTTCTCAAACACTACATTACTAGTGTCATTTACTACTGCATTTCCTGAGCCTAGCCTATTCCATTGATCTACCACTCTATTTTTTAGCCAGTACCAGATAGTTTTGATGACTGCCGCTTTATAGTAAAGCTCCAGGTTTGGTACCGCTAACCCACCTTCCTGTGAATTTTTTTTCATTATTTCCCTGGATATTCTTGATTTTTTGTTTTTCCAGATGAATTTTGTTATTATTTTTTCTAGCTGTATAAAATATTTTTTAGGTAGCCTGATTGGTATGGCACTGGATAAGTAAATTAATTTAGGCAGTATTGTCATTTTTACTATACTAGCTCTGCCTATCTATGAGCAATTGATATCTTTCCAATTATTTAGATCTGATTTGATTTGTGTGAAGAGTGTCTGGTAGTTGCGTTCATAGAGTTCCTGGGTTTGTCTTGGCAAGTAGACTCCCAGGTATTTTATATTACCTACCGTTACTTTAAATGGAATTTCTCTTTCTATCTCTTGCTGCTGGACTTTGTTGGTCATGTATAGAAATGCTGATGATTTATGTGGATTTATTTTATATCCTGCTACTTTGCTAAAGTTGTTAATTGTTTCAAGTAATTTTTGACTTGATTCTCAAGGATTCCTTAAGTATACCATCATATCATCTGCAAAGAGTGATAGTTTTGTTTCCTCCTTGCCTATTCTAATTCCTTTAATTCCTTTCTCTTCTCTGATTGCTAAAGCTAACATTTCTAGAACAATATTAAATAATAGGGGTGATAATGGACATCCCTGTTTCACCCCTGATCTTATTGGGAAGGCCTCTAATTTATCTCCATTGCATATAATACTTGCTGATGGCTTTAGGTAGATACTGTTTATTATTCTAACGAAAGCTCCCCCTATTCCTAAACTCTCTAGTGTTTTTATTAGGAATGGGTGCTGTACTTTGTCAAAAGCTTTCTCTGCATCTATTGAGATAATCATATGATTTTGGTTGGTTTTCTTATTGATGTGGTTGATTATGTTAATAGTTTTCCTAATGTTGAACCAGCCCTGCATTCCTGGTATAAATCCCACCTGGTCATAGTGTATTATCCTGGTGATCACTTGCTGTAATCTCCTTGCTAATATCTTATTTAAGATTTTAGCATCAATATTCATTAGGGAAATTGGTCTATAATTTTCTTTCTCTGTTTTTGCTTTGCCTGGTTTTGGTATCACCACCATATTTGTGTCATAAAACGAATTTGGTAGAACTCCTTCTTCACCTATTTTTCCAAATAATTTGTATAATATTGGAATTAATTTTTCTTTAAATGTTTGGTAAAATTCATCCGTAAACCCATCTGGCCCTGGGGATTTTTTCTTAGGGAGTTCATTAATAGCTTGTTCAATTTCTTTTTCTAATATGGGTTTATTTAAGGATTTTATTTCCTCTTCAGTTAACCTGGGCAGTTTGTATTTTTGTAAATATTCATCCATTTCATTTAGATTGTCAAATTTATTGGCATACAGTTGGGCAAAATATTTCCTAATTATTGCTTTAATTTCCACTTCATTGGTGGTAACATCACCCTTTTCATTTTTGATACTGGTAATTTGGTTTTCTTCTTTCTTTTTTTTAATCAAATTAACCAATATTTTATCTATTTTATTGGTTTTTTCATAAAACCAGCTCTTAGTTTTATTGATTAATTCTATAGTTTTTTTGCTTTCAATCTTATTGATTTCTCCTTTAATTTTCAGGATCTCTAATTTAGTGTCTAATTGGGGATTTCTAATTTGTTCTTTTTCTAGCTTTTTAAGTTGCATGCCCAATTTATTAATCTCCTCTTTCTCTTTCTTATTCATGTAAGCATTTAGAGCTATAGATTTTCCCCTAAGCACTGCTTTGGCTGCATCCCATAGATTTTGGTATGTTGTCTCATTATTGTCATTCTCTTGGATAAAGTTATTGATTGTTTCTATGATTTCTTGTTTGGCCCATTCATTCTTTAGAATGAAATTATTTAGTTTCCAATTGATTTTCATTCTACTTTTCCCTGGCTCTTTCTTACATGTAATTTTTATTGAATCATGATCTGAGAAGGATGCATTTACTATTTCTGCCTTTCTACATTTGACTATGATGTTTTTGTGCCCTAATACATGGTCAATTTTTGAAAATGTGCCATGTACTGCTGAGAAAAAGCTATATTCCTTTCTATCTCCATTCAATTTTCTCCAGACATCTATCATGTCTAACTTTTCTAGTAATCTATTCACCTCTTTCACTTCTTTCTTATTTATTTTTTGGCTAGATTTATCTAATTCTGAGAGGGGGAGATTCAGATCCCCCACTAGTATAGTATTACTGTCTAATTCCTCTTGTAACTCATTTAACTTCTCCTCTAAGAACTTGGATGCTATACCACTTGGCGCATACATATTCAATATTGATATTACTTCATTATCTATAGTACCTTTAAGTAAGATGTAATTTCCTTCCTTATCTCTTTTAATGAGATCTATTTTTGCCTGCACTTTGTCTGAGATAAGGATTGCTACCCCCGCCTTTTTTACTTTAGCTGAGGCATAATATATTCTGCTCCAGCCTTTTACCTTTACTCTGTGTGTATCTCTCTGCTTCAAATGTGTTTCTTGTAAACAGCATATTGTAGGGTTCTGGTTTTTAATCCACTCTGCAATTCGCTTCTGTTTTATAGCAGAGTTCATCCCATTCACATTCACAGTTATTATTACCGACTGTCTATTCCCCTCCATTCTATTTACCCCCTTTGTACTTTTCCCCCCTTCTTTCACCCTATTCCTCCTCACCGACGTTTTACTTCTTACCCCTGCCTCCCCTGATCTGCCCTCCCTTTTTATCACCCCCCTCTCTTTTCTTTACCCTTTTCTCCCTTGCTTTTGTCCTCCCTTCTATCAGTCCCCCCCTTTCCCTTCCCCTTTTGTTTCCCTAAAGAATGAGTTAAGTTTCTTTATCCCAATGAACGTATATGTTATTCCCTCTTTGAGTCAAATCTAATGAGAATAGGGTTGAAACCATGTTCCCCCCTCCTTTCTTTCCCTCTATTGTAATAGGTTTTTTTCCACCTCTTCATATGATATAATTCATCCCATTCCACCTCCCCTTTCCTCTCCTCCCCATAGACTCCCTTTTTATCCCCTTAATTCTTTTGTATCATCACATCAAAGACAATTTATATTTATACCCTCTATATAAAGTCCTTCTCTCTGCCCAAATACATTTACAGTTCTTAAGAGTTATGAGTATTATCTTCCTGTGTAGGGATATAAACAGTTTAACCTAATAGGGTAACTTTTTTTCCCCCTCTGTTTACCTTTTTAAACTTCTCTTGAGTCTTGTATGTTGAGATCAAATTTTCTATTCAGTTCTGGTCTTTTCACCAGGAAAGATTGAAAGTCCCCAATGTAATTAAATGTCCATCTTTTCCCCTGAAAGAAAATGCACATTTTTGCTGGGTAATAGATTCTCGACTGCAATCCATTCTCCTTTGCCTTCCGGAATATCATATTCCAAGCCTTGCGGTCCTTTAATGTTGAAGCTGCCAGTTCCTGAGCAATCCTGACTGTGGCTCCATGATATTTAAATTGCTTCTTTCTGGCTGCTTGGAGTATTTTCTCATTCACCTGATAATTCTGGAATTTGGCTACAATATTCCTTGGAGTTTTCCTTTTGGGGTCTCTTTCAGGAGGTGATCGATGGATTCTTTCAATGATGATTTTATCCTCTGATTCTATGATATCAGGGCAGTTCTCCTTAATAATTTCCTGGAATATGGTATCTAGATTCTTTTTCTGGTCATGGCTTTCAGGCAGTCCAATGATTCTCACATTGTCTCTCCTCGATCTGTTTTCAAGATCAGTTGTCTTTCCAATGAGGTATTTCACATTTTCTTCTATTTTTTCATTTTTTTTATTCTGCTTGACTGATTCTTGGTGTCTCATGGATTCCTTATCTTCCAACTGTCCAACTTTAATTTTTAAGGCATTGTTTTCTTCAGTGAGATTATGCACCTTTTTTTCCATTTGGCCAAGTGAATTTTTTAAGGCTTTGTTTTCTTCAGCTTCCTTTTCCAAGCTGCTGATTCTTTTTTCATAGTTTTTTTGTTTTGCTTTCATTTCTCTCCCCATTTTTTCTTCTACCTCTTGCAATTGATTTTTAAAATCCTTTTTGAGCTCTTCCAGGAAGGCTTTTTGTTCTTGCGACCAATTCACCTTCCCTTGTGAGGCTTCAGATGTAGCCAATTTGAGGCTATTGTCCTCATCTGAGTTTGTGTTGGCTTCTTCCCTATTGATACAGAAGCTCTCAATGGAGAGGGCTCTTTTTTGCTTCTTACTCATTATTGCAGCTTATTTATTTATTCTTTAAGTTGAGGTCTGCTCTGGGGGCACCAGGGTCCTTGTTTTGGGCTTCTTGTGCAGGTGTATAGGTGCTGTGTGACCGGGCTTTTACTCTGAGGCCTTTCTGGTGTGTGGAGATGCCCCGCCCTGCATTTCCTGTCCGATTGTGCTCGGCCAGCCAGGCGCCAGACCCCGGCGTCTGATCCCGCCGTTCGTGGCCCTCTCGGCCAGTGCAGGTAAGTTTTTCCACTGTCCTTCTTGGCCACCAGATTTTTGAACCAGGTTCTGGGAGCCTCAGTTGTTCGGCTGTGGCCCGCAGCTCCTGCTGACTTGCCCCTACTCCCTCGGCGCTGGGTTGCTGCCCTGCGCTGGGCCTCCCTTTTGCCCGAGTCAGACCGACCTTTTCCTGAAGTCTTCTAAATTATCTCTGGTTGGAGGACTGTGTCTCTCTGTCTCTTTGCAGGTTCTGTTTTTTCAGAATCCGTCCAGAGGCTTGATTTAATGTTCGTTTTGAGGGAACAGAAGGAGAGCTCAGGCAGCTTGCTGCTTCCTCTTTGCCATCTTGGCTCCGCCCCCAAGAAGCTGATATTAATGAAACAGCTTGAAGAATGGTATTTTTCACTTTCTTTCATTTTTTCCCTTTAAAAAAGTTGCTTGTACAAAATGAAAACTATGGTAATGTTTTACATAATCAAAAAAAAAAATCCACAGCTTAGAAAAAGAAAGCAACTGCTTAAAAACTAGAATTAACCAAATGGAAGAGGAGATATATGAATGAACTGAAAAAGAGATGCAAAAATCCACTGAATAAAACAGTCTTTTTTTTCTTTTTATTATCTCATTAAGTTTTATTTTCCCAAATTATATGTAAATACAAATTTTGACATCAAATTTTTTTTAAACTTTGAGTTCCGAATTCGCTTCCTTCCTCCCTCCACCCAAAGAACTCAAGCAATTCAATAAAAGCTATACATGTGCAGTCATGCAAACCAATTCCACGTTAGCCAGACTGTGAAAGAAAACAGACAAAAACAAAACTTCAGATAAAGGAACTAACAAAAAAAATGCTTCAATCTTTATTTAGACACAATCAATTCTCTCTCTGTAGATGGACTGTACTTTTATAGGACCTTACAGTAAGAGTTGTCTTGGATCATTGCATTGCTGAAAATAAGCAAGTCATTCACAGCAAATCATTTTACAGTATTGCTGTTATTTTGTATACAGTACATTTAATGTTGCACTAGCTCATGAAGGTCTTTCCAGGTTTTTCTGATAGAATCCTGCTCATCATTTTTATAATAATAAACTACATTTATATATTATTTTAAATAGAGATTTCCTTACCATAAACCCATGAGGTTGATTCTTGCAAGAACAGTAAATGATATAGTACCTCATACCTGACACATAATTTTCTTCACAATAGCACAGCTAAGTAAGTACCATACATTTTATCATCTTCAATCAATTCTCAAAATCATCAATCCATTTTCATTGTCATCAATCCATCCCTGTCTTCATCCAATCATCATCAATACTTCCATCCATCCATCCATCAATAATTATCATCATCATTTTACATTATACTTTCCTCTGCTTCAAATTTTTTTCATAGTTATGATTGTTAAATGTTTCCCTCTGTCCTATTCCCTTCCCTTTGATATTTACTCTATTTTCTATCTTCTTTCACCCTATCCCTCATCAAAAGTGATTTGCTTCTGATTGTCTCCTCCCCCAGTCTGTCTTCCCTTCTTTCACCCCTCCCTCCTTATCCCCTTCCCCTCCTACTTTCCTGTGGCGTTAGATAGATTATACCACCCAATTGAGTGTATATTTTATTCCATCCTTGAGCCAACTCTTATGAGATTAAGGTCTTTGAGACAGTTCTGATGAGTATAAGGCTCATTCACTGCCCCTCTCCTCCCCCATCTCTCCCCCACTCCATAAGCCCTTTCCTGTTTCTTTCATGTGGGATTTCACACCATTCTAACTCTTCACTCCCCCCACCCTCAGTGCATTCCTCTCACCCATAAATTTTACCCTAAAGATGTCATCATGTGGCAGCTTCATGACCTAGTGGACAAAACACCCACCCTGGAACCAGGAAGAACTGAGCCCAAATCCACCCTCAGAAACAAGATACTCACACAATCTACAGCCCCAGGCATATCACCCAACACCAACAGTCCCACCAAAAAAAAAAAAAAGAATAAAATAAGTTCTTTACAGATATCATCCTTAATAATCCTTTCCCACCTCTGCCCTCTGTCTAAATTTATTTCTATCATTTGCCCTAATATTGAGAAAGTTCTTATGACTTAGACATATCATCTTCCCATGTAGGAATGTAAAAAGTTTAGCCTTTTAACATACCTCATGATTTCTCTTTCTTGTTTACATTTTTATGCTTCTCTAGGGTCTTGCATTTGAAAGTCACATTTTCTATTCAGTTCAGGATTTTTTCAACATGAGTACCTGACAGTCCTCTTTTTCATTGAAGTTCCATTTTTCCCCTGAAAGATTATATTCAAGTTTGCTGGATAGGTGATTCTTGGTTGTAATCCCAATTCCTTTGTCCTCTGGAATATCGCCAATCCTATCCTTTAATGTAGAAGCTGCTAGATCTTGTGCTATCCTGACTGTGGATCCACTCTACTTGAATTGTTTATTTTTGGCTGCCTGCAATATTTTCTCCTTGATCTGGGAGCTCTAGAATTTGTCCATAATATTCCTGGGAGTTTTCATTTTACGGTCTCTGTCAATAAGTAATTGATGGATTCTTTCAATTTCTATTTTACCTTCTGCTTCTAGAATATCAGGGCAATTTTCTCTGACTATTTCCTGGAAGATGACATCTAAGCTTTTTCCTTGATCATGGTTTTCAAGTAGTCCAAAAATGTTCAAATTACCTCTCATGAATCTATTTTCCAGGTCAGCTGTTTTTCCAAGGATATTTCATATAGCTCTCTATTTTTTTTATTCATTTGTTCTTGCTTTATTGTGTCTTGATTTCTCATAAAGTCATTAGCTTCCATTTGTTCAATCCTAATTTTTAAGGATTTATTTTCTTCAGAGAGCTTTTGTACCTCCTTTTCCATTTGGTCAATTTGGCTTTTCAAGCTTTTGACTTTTTTTGATGACCCTTCCGCATCATTCTCATTTTTCTTTCCATTTTTTCCTCTACCTCTCTTATTTTATTTTCAAAGTCCTTTTTGATCAGCTCAATGGCCTGAGAACAATTCATATTTTTCTTAGAAGCTTTGGATGTAGGAGCCCTGACATTGCTATGCTCTTTGGAGGGTGTACATTGATCTTCCTTGTCACAAAGAAACTTTCCATGTTCCATATCTGTCTCTGTTTTATCTTGTCTGTATTTTACTTTAACTCCTTCTTAAAGTGGGTCAGTGTTTCCAGGCTGCACTGTCCCAAGCTTTAGGGGATCTCAGTTGGTATGATTTCAGGAGGGGCAGGTTCTTCATTCATCTGGCCTGTTCTCTGCTCCATAGATAACCCAAGACCAACTTGTTAATTAACCAGGCAGCAAAACTTTGTGTGGTACGGTTGTGAGCCTGTGCCCCTTCCCAACCACTCAATCCTTCTTCCTGGTTCCCAGCAGGTATGAAACACCCAAGTTCTACCTCTACACCAGCAGAGACCTGTCTAATTTTCCAGGAGCCAACTGCTTAGCCCTTTCACCAGACAGTAAGCTTAGTTCCAGAAGACACTGGCACTGCAGAAACAAGTCTTTAAAAAGTAAAATTGACCAAATAGAAAAGAAAGTACAAAAGCTAATTAAGGAAAACAACTGATTAAAAGTTTAAATTGGGCAAGTGGAAATTAATGACTCTATGAGACATCAATAATCCATCAACCAAATTCAAAAGAATGAAACAATAGAAGAAAATGTACAATACCTCATTGGAAAAAAAAAACTGACATGGAAATAGATGCAGGAGAGAAAATTTCAGAATCACTGGATTGCCTGAAAGCTATAATTGCTATAATCTTTCAAGAAACTGTCAAGGAAAAGTGTATTGATATACTGGAACCAGAAGGCAAAAAAGCACTGAAAGGATCCACCAATTACCTCAAGAAAAAGATACCCCCCAAAACCAACAAAAACAACAACAACACACACAAACACACACATACACACACAACTCTAAAGAACGTTATAGCCAAATTTGGGAACTATTAGGTCAAGCAAAAAATACTCCAAGATGACAGAAAATACAGTACCCATTGCCATTAAAAATACTAGATATAAAAATAAAAGGTTACCTTAAAATGGTAAATAATATTTAATTAATTAATATGTGTGTATATATTGGTGTGTATGTATTTATTTGCATGTATATGTATATGTATTTGTGTGTGTGTACATATATATATATATAGAGAGAGAGAGACAGACAGACAGACAGAGACAGAGAGAGAGAGACACAGAGAGAGAGACACACACACAGAGAGAGAGGCATATGACAAAGGACTCTAAATAATTTTTGATTAGAGTGATTCAAATTAAAACAACTCTGTACTACCCTTAAATCTATTAGGTTAACTAATATGACAAAAAGGAAAATGATGAATTTTTGAAAGGATATGGAAGAACTGGGACACCAGTGTACTGTTGGAGGAGTTATGAACTGATCTAACCATTTTGATTCTTTTTTTTTTTTTTTTGGTGGGGCAATGGGGCTTAAGTGACTTGCCCAGGGTCACACAGCTAGTAAGTGTCAAGTGTCTGAGGCTGGATTTGAACTCAGGTACTCCTGATTCCAGGGCCAGTGCTTTATCTACTGTGCCACCTAGCTGCCCCCTGATCTAACCATTTTGGAGAACAATTTGAAACTATGCCAAAAGGGCAACCAAACTGTGCATACCCTTCAATCCAGGAATGCCACTACAAGGTCTATAACCCAGAGATCACAAATAGGGGAAAGGGACCTGTATGTGAAAGAGTATTTAAAGGAGCCCTTTTTGTCATGGCAAAATATCAGAAACTGAGGGGATGCCCATCAATTGGGGAATGGCTGAACAAACTGTGGTATAAGAATGTAATACATTACTATTGTGCAATAAGAAATAATGAACAGGCAAATATCAAAAAAATCTGGAAAGACTTATATGAACTTATACACAGTGAAATGAACAATATTGTGTGATGATCAATTATGAATGACTCAGATTGTCTCTGCAACACAATACAAGTACAACGGACTGATGAAGGAAAATGGTACCCATATCCAGATAAATAATTCATGGACTCTGAATGCAAATCAAAGCATACATTTTTTCCTTTATTCTTTTTTATGTTTTTTCCCTTTCAATCTCTTCCTTCATTCACACCTGAGACTAATATAGAAATATGTTTAAAATGATAGGACCTCTATAACCTATATCAAATTGCCTAACCTTTTTGGAAGAGGGATGGTGAGGGAGGAAAAAAATTGAACTCAGTATCTTAGAAAAATGAATGTTAAAAATTGTTTTGATGTTATTGGGGAAAAATAAAATACTCACTCGTCCCACCAAAAGCAAAGGACCCACAATCTTTTTTTTTCCTTTGTTCAATCCAACATGTAAATATTATTTAAATAAACAAAAGTAATAGGATATGATTGTGTCAAAATAACTGGTATTGACAAAATAATTCAGTGGAGGGAGAAAATATAAAATGTGGGAAATAACAGATATGTGGAGTGCTATGCCAGCTAATGATTATACATACAACCAATCATGACTTGACTTTGGAGAAGCTCTCACATGCCCATTCAAATCAGTGGGTTAGTAATTATGTATAGCTGTAGTTCAACAAAGATAGGGGAGTGTGATTTTGTAATATACTTTAATTTACAAAAGCAAGCAGATCCTATCATGCTTTTCACTTCCTGTCAACTCATAACCTAATCTATGTTCTTAAAGAAATCAATGGGGGCCAGCTAGGTGGAACAGTGGTTAAAGCACTGGCTCTGGATTCAGGAGGACCTGAGTTCAAATCTGGCTTCAGACACTTGACACTTACTAGCTGTGTGACCCTGAATAAATCACTTAACCCTCATTTCTCTGCAAAAAGGAAAAAAAAAGGAAATCAATGTAAATTACTATAATAAAAATATATGAGAATATTTCTATAAGATCATTCCTATATCTTCAATCCCCTTTGAAAACATAAAAAATAATACTAACTGAAATAATGTAATCTAAACTGTTTATTTGTGTATACTATTTTACATACTAGACGGCCTTGGATTGTTCTTGTAGTTTTGAGATTATATGAAACAGAAATGCTGTGACTCACTGAAGTTTATACAAAAACAGTCAACAGTAATATATGAAATATCCAGTACATCCCAGGTACTGTGCAAGTTGTTGAAATGAATGAAGTCAGTAGAATAGCTCTTGGTCTCAGGAAGATTACAAATAGGATATGGAAGGTCTAGAATAAAAAATAAATGGACCATACCCAATAGAATGTAAGCAATTTGATGTGACGGACTATTAATTATTTCTATCTTTTTATGTCCAGTACACAGCATGGTATCAGACACATAGAAAATTCTTAATAAATGTTTATTGAACAAGTAAATGAATGAGAGAAAGGGTGAATGTATGGATGAATGAATGAATGTATGGATGAATGAATGAATTTGGCATCAGAGGCACACTTTTCATGGTAACACAACATCTCTCCACTAAATAGGAGGAGCAAAGAGCAGATGAAAATGAGAAAGATAGGGGCAGCTAGGTGGCGCAGTGCATAGAACAACAGCCCTGGAGTCAGGAGTCACTTAACCCCAATTGCCTCACTAAAAAAAAAAAAAAAAAAGAAAGAAAATGAGAAAGATGAGCCTAGAATAGCTATATATCAAAAGGTCATACATAGTCTAAGTAGAAGAAGTAGCTAAGAAGTTCAAGTTCAGTCCATTTAAAATGTGTCACAGTTGGCAGAGATGAAGTATAAATGGCTACAATCTCTCCTCAATAGCCATGCAGATCACTTGGATCAAATGGTTTTTTTTGGAAGAGTTCTCAGACTCATCCAGCCGCCTTCGTGCTTGTGACACCAAGATCCCAGAGCGGTCATGTTTTGGCAAGAACCTAAGATAGAAATAGGCCTGCAAAATCAACAAAATGCCTCCATGCCATGAACATTCTGAGACTGAGCTCCTTAAATAATGAAAGCCTGCAAAACAAATTCAAATAAGTTAACTTTAGTATTCAGGGTATGGAACTTGCTTTGAAAATGTTCTTGCTAACTATTTTAAAAATCTTTAAAGTGTAAATAAGGCCCAGGGAGTTTTTTTTTTTCCAGTTAATGATACAGATTGAAAAGAGCTAGGACAGCAAAATTCTATATTTGAAATACAGACTGATTGTCACCCTCCTGGGCAGCTTTCTCACCTCATTGGAACAAAGGCAAACATACCACCTTTTAAAGTATATTTTATTTTCTGAGCTGATATGTGCTGTTTTCCACTGTCTACTGTGATTTTCATGAAGTAGTGGCAAGATTTTCTTTGAAAGATGGCTTCAGTTGCCTTGCTGAATACTTTGGATATATTCTAGTGCCTCAGGGATCTGTGGTTTAATCATGATGGATAGTTGTTTCACCATGACCCTGTATACTAGTGCAGCAACTGGTTATCATTCCCTGGGACAAGCATTATTGAGACAGAAGCCAAGCTCTTCCCTTTGGCCAACAACTTCAACCTTTTGGACACTAAACCTCCTACAGGGAACAACACAGAGACACAATTTGTTTCTAGGGAATTGGAGATTCTGGGGAAATATCACAGTGTTATGACGTCAGGTAAGGATGCTGCTGCCCAGAAAATATTCAGCATAGGTAAGGTTGGGTATAAGTTCAGCTGAAAATATATTGCCATTTGGTAACAACTTTGCTTGCCTAAGTACTAAGCCTAAGTTATTTCTCATCAGTGAAAGACTGAATATGACTCCATGAATACCTCTGAGTAATAGTGAAACAGCAGAAAAGAATTTTAGTGGAAGAGTGAACTTTACCTGGAAGGATAAACATTGCTGGTGAGTTTGGATATTTATGAGTATAATCAATAACAATTAGGCTTTATTTTTAAATTTTCATATGATGAATTTAAATTCAACTTTGGCACAATTATTAAAATGAGATAATATTTTAATAGTAAAAAATGTTATTCTTTACAAAGACATAAGGAGATATTGTGATACCGTAACATAATAGGTTCATCTTTTAGCCATGCGTAGGAAGTTTAAAAATAAGTTTCAATAACATTGGAATTTTTATTTAAAGATGTATTCAAGACAGTTCTCCTTTGCACTACCCACTTCTGCCAGGCTATGGGATCTTAATTTATACACAGCTGAATATACTCATATAAGGAAAACTAGGTGAATTTAGAAAGATATAATTGAACAGGGATATCTAAAAGCCACCTCTGTGTTCTCCTTATAATGCATGTGTCTTGTACAATTCACAAGCTATGTAGGCCATATTTAAAGCAAAAAATGTGATTGGGCTGTCTTCAATGTTTTGATGGATTTCTTATCTCAGAAATATTGACAGCTAGAATTTATGTAGTGCTTTAAGATTTGCAAAGTACATTTTTTTTTAATTTGGTCATCACAACCCTGAGATTTAGGTGCTAGTATTATCCCAGTTTTATATATGGGGGAAATTAAACTAAAAGAATTTAAACAACTTGCTTTGAATCACACAACTAATAGCTTCTGAGGCTGAATTTAAACTCAGGTCTTTTTGATTCTGGGTTCAACATTCTGTATAGTACACCTCCTAGCTTCCCTCCCTTTCCACACCTCTCATCCTGCATGAATCTTATCCTGTAGATATTACACAAATGATAATTCAAAGAGACTTAGAAGGTAGGAGACATTATTGATATTCATAATTTCAATAAAGTGTGTAAACTATCAACAAGGTATCCCTTTCTGTAGATAAGCCCATCTCCTTTTACCAGTATACATCTCCATTATGAGATTTTATAATGTTTTTTTCTTAAACAGTTCTTTCTTGTTTATATGTAGAAACCTGCTCATTCTGTAGACCATTGGATGAATTTTGAATGAAATAATTCATAATTATGGAATGATATTAATTTGATCATATGAGATATTTTAGCCAACACTGTGACTGGGGTACAAAACATTAAAGAACCAAATAGACAAATCTCCCAGCATAGCAAGCATTTCATTCTATTGCAAGGCATTTATTAGCTGCACGCAGTAGTAAGTACCAAGCCTCGATCTGGAATTAAAGTTGTGTTTAAAACCTTTTTGGCTCTGTCACCTGGAGCAAGTCACTTTAAAACTCTTTGAGGCTCAATTTCTTTGGAGATTATATTCATATTTATACCTCCTATCTTACATAACTAGTGGGCAGGAAGTTCTCTATAAATTATAAAGTATGCAATAAATGTTTCTATTATTAAAATTCCCTCCACAGATGCAGATATGTAGATGTATAACTTTTTTTAAAATTTTACTTACTTACTTAATTGCCTGATGTTCTGAAATGTTAAGTGAATTGTCCACGAATGCAGCTAGTAGGTGTCTGCCCTATGTCCAGTTGTGTCTATGGACATTATCAGAAGCAGCCTTTGTAGCTGGGACTTCCTTACTTGAAAGCTATTGCTTTATCATGTGGTAGTGTTGCCTTTTTATAATCATTCAAAACAGTTTGGTGTATTAGAGTAAACATTGTCAGGTCACTCTCTCTTGTCATCCTCCAGGTTCTATTAAATAAGAATGCATCATACTATATTCATAAGAGACTCATGTAATAGAACATGCTACATGACAAGAGAATATATCTTATTAGCATATCAGATAATAGTCCTTTGGACAAAATACCTTCCATTGGAATTATTTCAGTAAGTTACTCAATACTGGAATGCAATATTACATACATACATTTGTGTATTTCCCTGTCCCTGTTTTGACCCTTCCCTTTTGCCCACTCCTTTTTCTCCCTTCCTCCTCTTTTATATATACATGCATGTGAGTTGAGTTTTTATGACAACAAGAAGGTTAATAACAAAGACTATCAATTTCCCAAGAAATTCTTAACAGGACTCATTATGATAACTAGCAAACTGGAAACATTTGTGCGCACTGAATGAGGAATCACTAAGCAAATTGCAGCATTTGAATACAAGTACAACTTAAATAGAACCAAGAAAAAATAGGCAATACAAAAAATATTATGCTAAAAGACCTTCAAATTGTGACCAAAGTAATGACTAATTTTATTTCAGAGGAGGGATAGTAAAACATGCCTCAATTCTCTCCCTAAGCAGATAGTGGGCTACAATTATAGAATGAAAGCATATGCTGTTTGTTTTGCTTAATTTTCTTTTGCTCCAAGGGGGGGGGAATCTATCTGAAATCAGGGGCATTGGGGTAGTAGTATGAGGAAATGACAGCTCTTTTGAGGGAGACCATTAATAAAAACAAAGTGTGGCTTCATGAATACAGATCATACCTCAAAATCGTGAAGATATGAATTTATGTGTGTGTGCCTCTGACATATATGACTATGTGACATTTGGCTAGTCAAACTCCCAGTACTTCCGGGCAGCTCTTTAAAACTCTACATTGTAGATTTGTTGCCCAACAGCATTGGAGAAAAGTTTCCCCTCTGAGAGTTTGCTGTACTGAGTAAATCATGTGTCCTGGCAAGACAAGAAAAAAAATAGCTAGAATGTATTTTGCAATTTAAAGTTTACAAAGTGCTTTACATTTGATCTTCATGCCAACCATGTGGGTTGGGTGCTGTTACTATCCCATTTTACACTGAATAATTTGAGGTTAAGAGAAATTAATAACTTGTCCAAGGTCTGACAACTAATAACTATGTGTCTAAGGCAGGATTCAATCTCAGGGCATCCTTACTCCCAAGTCCAACTCTATCCACTAGACCACCCAGCTTTCTTTGACAGATATCATATGTATATACATATATATGTTTGCAGGGAATTCAGCACATGTTTGCAATTATTCGATTTCACTATTACACACATAAAATAAGATCATAAATTTAGAGCAGGAAGGGGACTCATAGGCCATCAAATCCAAACCATACATTTTACAGATGAAGAACCTGAGGTCCAAAGAGTTAAGGAGACATACCCAAAGTTACCTAGGTAGCAAACAGCAAAGCTGGGGTTCAACCCCAATTTTCTGACTCCAAAGGATACCACTTCTGCATAATTTGAATTCTCATGTGGCTCAGCTGCCTTCCTAGGATGTCAAAATATGAAGGAAAGAAAGAAAAAAAGAGGGTGAGAGAGAGAGAGAGGAAAGAAAGGAAGAAACGAAGGAAGGAAGGAAAGATTTAGGGGAAAAAATCCCCTTTTCATTTTATCTTTTTAATTGTTTCTTTCTCAGAGAGATAGAAAACTACAGTCACTGAAGAAATCATTATGCATTTCACGATAGTGCCCCTCCATACCAAACCTGTTTTTCAGCTAGACTGTGTTCAATTAATATTCCAAGAAAAGGTCAAATGTATGGGGGAAAAAAAAGAAAAAAACATAGGGGAATAGATTCAAAATGTTGGTGAAGGTCCACAATTTGGCATCTCTAGTTTCAGGAGCCTCCCTTTAAAGTAAGAGGAAAAAAGAAACACCCTAATATTGGGAAAAAATAAGATCATTAGGAAAAAGGTTTGCATGATTCTCAGTGTGTACATCTGAATTAAGAGTGCTAGGGACTGTGTAGGAGAAGGCATAAAAAAGCTTCATTTTAGGGTATTGTCAATTTTCCTTTTCTGTCTCATTTGTCATGCTCAGATCTAATTGAATACTCTGGTTATAATCTTTGGAAATATCAAGAAATAATATATGCATGCATGTAAATATGTATGTGTATATGTATACATGCATATGTGCATGTAAATATATATATACACATATATCTGAAATGTTCCATTTTATTTATGCATATGTGCATATATAAGATATAAGATAGATAGATGAAAGATGGGTGATAGACAGACATATCAAATCATCTGGACATTTGAACTTCTCCATTTTCATTTTAGACATCAGCTGTGAGAGGATGCCTTTTTTAATTCCTTCACCACAACTGCCCACATGCACTTTAGAGTGGTTTAATAGCATGGGTTACAAACATACAAATTAGACTCCTGTTTCCTTGAAGCCCTGGCTGCAAATTAGAACTTGACCGCAGTAAATAGGAGAGATCGAGTTTCTCACTTAGCTGTTCAACTTCAACAAATTTCTGTCCTAAAGCAACCAGGGAAAAAAATAACAATATAATCAGGTCTGACTCAGTAACCATTTTTAGAAATGAACTAGCTGCAAATTTTAATTAGTTTTACATGCACAACCACCAGCTATTGCTTTGATGACTCCAGTTGCTTGGTGATGTTGAGCACCGATGGGCATACACCATAATGTCCTGGCATAAAACAATGTGCTCCCACCAGGCTGCATAAAGGAGTCATTACCTGTGGGCCACTAGGGCACCACTGGAAACAATGACTTGTTTAGAGACAGATAAGAACGGGTGAAATCAATGAGCTTGTGCTTATGTATCCACAGCCAGGTTTCAGAGTCAGCTACCTCAAACCTCTGTCTGTCTCTTTGTCTCTGTTTCTCTCTCATAAAGATAAAAATATGCACATATACATGTGGATATGTAAAAGAGAACAACAACAAAAACAAAATAATTATTAATTTAGTCAAAAATGCAGATTGGGGGCAGCTAGGTGGCATAGTGGATAAAGCACTGGCCTTGGATTCAGCAGTACCTGAGTTCAAATCTGGCCCCAGGCACTTGACACTTACTAGCTGTGTGACCCTGAGCAAGTCACTTAACCCTCACTGCCCTGCAAAAAAAATGCAGATCGGTGGGAGGTTCAAAACCTTAAAATTCTCAACTTTATCCTTCTAAAACTAAAAATAGTGACTTACAACTTACGTTTGTCCAGGAATTTGAGTTTTACAAATGGCTTTTATATATAAAATAGTTTGTATAATAAAATTTATAATTCTAATATAATAATATATAACATAGGAATATGATATAATTTCATTTTCAACCAGTTTTTAAGCACATTATCTCACAGCAAGTAGATAATTGCCTGTATAAAGGTGATCCTCTCACATATGTTTTGTTTTCTGTTCAGTGTCCATCACTAGATTACAAACATTAAGTAAGTCCCTACTATGTGCACAGGACAATATTAGGCACCAGGGATGAAAGATAATTTGGATAGCATATGGTCCTTATACTCATGTAGCTTATATACTAGTTAGTAGATAAAATGTAATCACAAATAACTAAAATAAATTATATTTACTAGATTCCATGAAATAAGTTTTATGAAACGATTGAACTTAATCTGCTTGTTACCAGAGGCAGAACTAAAAACAATAAGTTGAAGGTCTGAAATGGCAGATTGGAGCTCAGTGTGAAGGCTCTAGCTTTCCAAGGATAGAATGGGTTATGCCAGGAGGTACTAATATATTACTGGAAGTCTTCAGGAGAAAAGTTGGATCCTTGCTTCCAGAGTAGAGAGTATTTTTCAGGTGTCAATTAGACTAGCCTCAGATATTCCTTCAATTTAAAAAAAAGTAAGTACCCACTGTGTGCAAGACACTTTGTTAGGCCCTGGACAGACAAACAAAAATGAAAAGTACCTCATTTCAAGAATGTTCCCTTTTTTGGTTTGGGAGCTAGGGAAGGGGAAAAGAAGAGATAAATAGACAGATAAGCAAATAAAAAATACATAGAAATACATGCACACATATATGTGTGTATATACATATTTGTTTATTCATTGATTTATGTACTTATGTATTTATGCATTTATTTATCTATTTAAGTTGATCACAAACAAATGAAGGAACTTGTAATAGAGGAAGAGATTCCATGAGAAAAAGTTGAGGAGGTAGAGCATTTCAGGAATGGAGACAGGCTATATATATTCAAAGGATGGAAAGCTAATACACAGAAAAGTAAACAAAGTTTTTGAGGGGAAGCCATATATATCAGTCTATAAAAATAGTTTGGATATAAATTATGAAGGATTTTAGTATCATACAGAGGAATTTATATTTTTCATAGTACTATAGGGCAATTTTTTTTCATAGATCTATTTTAAAGGATGATATAGAATAAGGAACCCTACTCAGACTAACTTTTTAAATGGATGAAATAAATACATATAGGATTACAAAAGAAACCAGATATTTTGAGAAATAGTTATCAAAATATTAAATTACAACAACTTCACAGATGCCAAGTTAAGGGCATTTTTAATAGGGAGTCATTGAAGCTTCTTTAGTAAGTAGGTTACATGGTCAGGACTGTTCATTAGAAATATCAGTTTGTCAACTTTCAGGTGGAAGATGGATTAAAGAGGGAAAGGGCTAAAAGAAGGGAGAATAATTCAGATTCTGACTCTGAGACTCCATGTAAAAGTAGTAAGTACAGTAGAGAACTACAAAATACAATCCTATGTGAGGCCCAGGGTCTCATGCATAACTGGTTATTATAACAAATATTTGATTGACTGAGTGAGGCTGTAGCCTATGCTGGCATTTTCCTTTCCTTTCTCCCCTGATGAAATGACTTAGAAAAATGACAAGATTGCCCATTATGCCTTAGAAAAACCTAAGTACAGAATCTCAATTTAAGGTTGGCCTATTACTGGTCACCCTATGGTTGCCATAGAAAAAATGCAGTTGGCCCTGTCATACAGTCTTAAAGATGCAGCCTGGTTACCAACAATCAAAACTAAAAAAACATAAACAACTATGATAAAACATACTGGTAAGAGAAACTCAAACCTCTGTAATAAAATAATAGTGAACCTAGTAAAATATCAGAGTGTAAAGCAGTCCTCTTCAGTTGCTCTACTGTCTTTTGCATGAGTGAAAAGCATTCTTTTGAGTGGGCATATACCTCTAGAATCACAGGGGCTAAGGAGAGGTTCTTCATACAGGAGGTCTTAATTGTGTGTGTGTGTGTGTGTGTGTGTGTGTGTTTATTATGGAACTTTTTGGAATTCTGGTGAAAATTATGAACACAGAAAACTATAAATACACAAAGTAAAATTCATAGTATTACAATGGAAAGTAATCCTATTGAAAAAGCTATGGACATATATTTATAAATACAACTTTATGGATCTTAAGTAAAGAACCCCTAATCAAGTGAATAAAATGGGAGCCTTTCCTGATCATTTGAATGATTTATCTTCATCATCACTGCCATTATCTCATTGATATAGTTCTAGAAGAAATAAACAGTCCTTGCATTACTTTGTAGTCTGTAGAAAGAGATTCACAGATTTTGTAGTGAAATTGCCTCATTTTATACGTAATATAATATATGGGAACCAGAGAGTCAGTGACCTATCACATTATGTGGATTTCTGTATCTACTTACCAGAACTTAGCTTTAAATCCACATTCAGTGGCTACTCTACCTTCTCCTTCTTTTGAATATTTTGTACTTATGTATTAACATGTCTTAAAATCATGGCATAATGGAGTTAGACAATTGATTTTGTTTTAAATGCAATTGTTATATATATATATATATATATATATATATATATATAAAATGAACTTTCACATACTGTATATGAATTAAATAATAGATCAGGACTGAACTTTTAATTTAATTAGTAACTACGACTCACTCTGAAGTGAGACAACTGTCTTTACAATGTTGGTTGCTTCTTTACAACTATTTTTCCTAAAGATTTGAAACTCTGGACTCAAAGTCTCAACTCATGCTTCTTTGCAAACTAGAACTTCGGCAGTGGTCTTGGTGTTGGTTTATATGGTCACTGACAAAGACTTCTGACTTTGTTCTCCATCATGGAGCATGGCTAGAGGAATGATAACAGTGCTCAAGAATAAGTAGCAAAGAACCAGTGGTTCTGTATGGGGCGGGGTAGAGGGGCAGAGTAAGAATGAAGAGGCATTATAGATAGAAAGGGTTTAGAGATCTTCTAGGCTAATACTGCTAAGATGTGGGGAAGAGAGGGGATTTTCCTGAGATTATTACATAGCAAAGCAAATTCTGAACTCATGTCTCCTCACTCTAAATCCATTGTCCACTGCATCACTCAGCTGATAAACAAGCCTCTGTAATCCTTGTTAAGTGTCATCTTTTAGCTACTTTTTCTTCTAGAAAAAGTTCATTG
Source organism: Dromiciops gliroides (assembly GCF_019393635.1). Taxonomy (NCBI): domain Eukaryota; kingdom Metazoa; phylum Chordata; class Mammalia; order Microbiotheria; family Microbiotheriidae; genus Dromiciops; species Dromiciops gliroides. The sequence continues at coordinate 146,684,021 of NC_057866.1, forward strand.
GATTTCTCTTGGTGTAGGGTTTATTATGGACCTTCTCAGTCCTTTATATCAGTGTCCATAGTTCCTTATCTAGATCAAAGACTCTGAGAATAACATAGTGGGAAGTACACTGGCATCTGTTTTTTTTTCCTCTATATCATGGAGAGTCAAGATTGGTATTACCACTAAGATGATAAGTCACCTTGTATAAATAGCTTCATCTCTAGATCTCCATTCATCTTGTTGCTTAGAGTCTCTCCTTTATGCAATTTATCTTACACCTTGAATTTCCTGAAGCACATACAAAAGTCAATACAACCCTGGAAAAACCAAAGCATCAGAGTAAACATTAAAAGAATTTATTATAACTAGGTCGAATCAAATAATTAAGTAAACCTTATAGAAAGGAGCTTGGAAGGCAGCAATAACAGAAATTCTGTTGTCTTTCATGTGCTTTTATGGTACTTTAATGCAAGCAAAACGATAATTCCAAACAACATGTTAACATTGTTTCATAAGGCAATATGGTGACAGTATCAAATCATGTCACCTAACACAGAAAAGGAATGTCTAGCCATTCAGTTACTTGTTCAGAGAGAAGGAACAAAAATATTATCACTCCATAACTGACCTTTACTAACCTTTCCAATTCTCTTGACCTGATGTTCATTGCTCATCCTTCTTCTCATGTTTCTATGTTCCCTTTGTGCCATATAACAAGAAATAGTTTTAATCACTGGGGGAAAATTATGCGCACACACACACACAGATATACACACACGTACATACATATACACATATATGTGTATATATGTGAATGTGTAATTTGGTATATGTGTGTTGTATGTGTATGCATATGTGTATATATAAATATAAATATTTACATATATATGACAGTGTGTGTAGAAAGCGGAATTTGAGAAGAAAAAATAATCAAGCCTCTTATTTCCATTCCTTCTTAAAATTCACAGCTTTCTAAGAAGGGATTCCCTGTTTTCTTTCCTTTTTTTTTTCAATTATTATAACTTTTTCTTGCTCTTCTGTTTCCCTAAAGTGAGAGAAATCACTATCATTCCTAATAGAATTTCATCTTTATTTCTCTCTTCAGAAGTGTCATTCCACTTCTGTGGAGCTGATCAGCATCCATCAAAAATTTCCTTTCAAGCTGAAAAAATATGCACAGCGAATTTTGAATTTAGGGAACTTTCCTATTATTAAGTTTCGTCAATTGTCAGCATCCGTATTTCATTCTGATGATGAATAGAGGCATTACATTTCAGCATTAAAATGTAGTTAGGATTGTAATGAGCATCATTAGGAACTATAATGGGAATCAGGGCTGGATCTCATTTAAATCAGGGTGGATTGCTTTTTTCTTTATAAGTTTATTTGTTTTTCTATTAATTTATTTTTTCTTGATGCTATCAGGTAGGTGGGAATGTAGAAGCATTATGTTTTTATTTTTTAATACCAGACAATATTGTTCTTTGCAAAAATATTCCATGACTCAAATTCTACCTCACTTGCCAAGTCCTAGATTCGTTGTTTATTTGGAACATATAGTAACAATCCATCTCAGCATAGTCTGTGCTTCTAAATCTTATCTTAAAATTCAACTCTTACCAAACATATTTTTAAATGAACTTGAGTCTTCCTGGCAGATAAATCTGATTATCTTCTGTTATCTGCAACAGATATGAAAAGGCTTCTGCTTTAAGGGCAGTACCCAAATGACAGCTTTAGCAAATGGGAATTTGTTGTACACTCAGAGTGGACACTACCTCTTGGTTTGCAGAAACAGGCACCCCTTGATACTCCCCAATTTATTGGACCATGGACATGGGGCTCTCTGGCTTTACCTAAAATGTAAGCTATATCTAATTACTGATTAAATATAGATTGAAATCCATTGTCTAAAGTTTTTTTGTTTTCAAGTTTTATTAAAATGTTCTCAGTGCACTTTACATTTTGCATAAGGAAGAAGAAGAAGAAGAAGAAGAAGAAGAAGAAGAAGCAGAAGCAGAAGCAGCAGCAGCAGCCGCCTATCCATAACATTAAATTTTTAAAAATCACTTCCCCATTTCCTATATTTCTACCCACACTAGAGAACCTTCCCACATATGTCTTTTGGAAGATGTTTTTTTTTTTCCATTTCCTTAAGATGTTCTCAGTCTGTCATACAAATGTCAAATTGTTCAGAAGGATTCATAAAGGGGGTAGAAAGTTAGGAACACCTTTTGGTGTCAACCACCTCTTTGACTCATCACCCTTACAAGAATGCAATCAAGTTCTCAAAGACATATATTGGATATTTTATGCATAAAACCCAGATCTCAGTGTCAAGGGATAGAAGATGGGAACTGCCAAATAAGTTATCAAACCACATCTAAATTTCCAGTTCTTCTGCTCTCCTGGACATAGGAAAGTGAAAACCAAAGTCTGAATCAGTACCAAATGTAAATTACACACAGAGATGAAAATTGCATGTAATTTATATTGGGTAGTATTCATAGGCAGGCTAGGTATAGGAGGACACAACAATAAAACCAGGGGACATTCCTGCTTACAATCTTGAATTGTTTCAAGAAGCAAGCTAACATTTTGAAATGAGATAAGAGAGAGAGAGAGAGAAAGAGAGAGAGAGAGAGAGAGAGAGAGAGAGAGAGAGAGAGAGAGAGAGAGAGAGAGAGAGAGAGAGAGAGGGAATTTTGAGATGGAATGGAGACAGAGGCAGAGACAGAAAACAAGAAATCAAGGTTTGCTGATTTTCAGTTAGCTTGACCTATGCTTTTTTTTTCTGTTTCTAGACACAGATGACACTTATCAGGTAAGCAAACTTTACTGAAAACCTGTAACTAACCATAAAAAATAAATAGCACTAAAAAAAAAAAAGCCTCACCAATGGTAATTTGGGAATTACTATGATTTTCAAAGGACTTTAATAGTTATTATCTCTGGCATTTCAATGGAATGTTCTCCTAACTATAGCGATCAGAAAAAAAATGTGCCTCACTAAAAATATCCATGCACCGTTAACTAGCACATTTAGACGAAGCCTGAGTAAAAGAATTTTAGATGCGGTAAAGTCAATCTCTGTGTTTAAAATTGAGTCTACTAATCTTTGAACTACAATTGGTATTTGCCTGCCACTGGCTGACTTGAGTCCTTATTTTCTCAGAGTGTAACAGCTATGCATAATTCCATTTTCCAAGAGACTGACCAACATTACCCCCCTATTGCCATCCTCTCCAATATCTATCAACACTGAACAATGCAGCAAGCACACATCTTAGCTACAATGGTTTTATTTCCTGTTTGAATCAATGCTTTCTTTTTAGATCCTTTTAAATATCCAGCATGTGACATATCCACAGGTGATATTAAACAGAAAGGAAAGCAGCCCACTTTGGTTATTTTTATGCATGTATTCTCAGGGCTCATTATTCCATGTATGGAGATTTTTCACTGAATATTTGATGCATAGATAAGGAAAGTAGGATGTAATCAAAATTGTGGGTACAAGGCTGAAATAATTCAAGCAGCTATTGCTTTCCTCTGTGTATGTTTGTGTTTTAGAAACAAGTGTACATTTGCAATAGCTTAAAAAAATTTGGGGGGGTAGTCTTCCAATCTATTTAATGGCAATTTGAGATTCCATTGGAATGTCAACAGAGGCTTAGCCTTGAAGTCAGGAAAAAATGTCTCTGACATATTCTAGTTGTGGAACTGTACATGTAACTTAGCTTCTTACTACCCTAGACAACAGTATGAAATCAAGGGATTTGCATGGATGACCTCCAAATTATTATGCAGTTATAAAAAAATGACATCATCCTCTGACTGAAATACAGAAAAATTTCTGATCTGTATCAGTAGAGGGAATTTCTCTAATGGAAGTCCCTTAGAATTATGAAGTCACTGCTCCAAACCCACAATAATTTAGCATCAATAATATCCTGATGATGTATGGTTCTGAGGCATGGTACATTGTCTTCTGAAGGAGAAGGAGAAGGAGAAGGAGAAGGAGAAGGAGAAGGAGAAGGAGAAGGAGAAGGAGAAGGAGAAGGAGAAGGAGAAGGAGAAGGAGAAGGAGAAGGAGAAGGAGAAGGAGAAGGAGAAGGAGAAGGAGAAGGAGAAGGAGGAGGAGGAGGAGGAGGAGGAGGAGGAGGAGGAGGAGGAGAAGGAGAAGGAGAAGAAGGAGAAGAGGAAGGAGAAGAGGAAGAAGGAGGAGGAGGAGGGGGACAAGTCAAGCAAAACTTGAAATGGACGATCACATGAGAAGTATGAGCAAGGTTGTATCATATTATAAACAAGAGACTATAAGGGAAAATTAGAGGGGAAATGTCATTCAAGTAATTGATGAGAGAAAAAAACAGATGGACCAGTCATGGAGACAGAATGAGAGACAACTTATGGCCAACATATATGGTCCTTTGATAGTTGAGAATAGAGAGAAGGTCTACTCTTTTAAGTGCTTATATTTTCAAGCTCTAATATTAATTAATTTTATTTTTGCTCACAATACTGTTTTGTCTTTTAAATCTTGAATTTGTGGTGTGTTTTTCATATTCACGATAGAGTACTCTGCCCCAAACTGCTTATGTTATATTTTCAGTGTAAAAATTAATAGCAAAAAATTGAAAAAGTGAGGTCAAATCTCACACACAAGTTCCCTAATTATAAATATAGTGAAAACACTATTGGAATATGGGAAGAATCGATTTATGTTTCACCATATAGATTCTCAAATGTGAGGTTATGGCCATTTATAGCTTACATATTATTTCCTGTGTAAAGGAGGTATCATTATAATCCTCATTTTATAGATGGGAAAAATGGGGCTGAGAAAAGTTTACCTTGAGTCACACAATTTGAAAATGTTTAGGAAAGCCTTAGTTTGAACAAAGATCTTTCTGTTTCCAAGTTCAGAATCCTATCAATTTATTCCTTAGCTGAAGTCTGAGGCATTCATAAAGACAGCAGTATCGGGTGAGGAAGAGGTAGGATGGTAGAAAGAGGAAGAGAAATCTGGTAGTAGATAATCCAGTTTCATGGCATGAGGAGCAATATATTGCTGTTAGAGAAATATTGACAGGGTCAGAGGATATCATGTGTAGGGCCATGTGCAGGCTACACAACTTCAATTCTAGATTCTCTATTAAATCCCACAAAATCTGTTATCACCTTATCCTGCAACCATTGATATAAGCCTCTCCTTCCCTCTGACACCTCTATATTCCAACACATGGAACACTAATTAAGCCTAGGATTTTATGCTTTGCATAATATGATGAAATTTCTTCCTATTCACTCCTCTGCAACTCTGCATACACTGAGAATGAATCATCGGTTATTTTTATATTGGTATAAGGAAGAGTTGCATTGAGAACTTTTTTTAGGTAATTATTGAAAAGCATGCTTACTTTAATCGTACTGCGATATCATCATTATAAACTGCAAGCCCTCCAAATCTCCTCATCTTTACAGAATTCTTGCCTGTAAATGAGCACATCTTATGCAGTAGGTGCTTAATAAATGTTTATTGAATTAAATTTAAATCCTCCACAGAAGATCTACCAATGTACTTGGAAGATTTCCACTTAAAAAAAAAAAAGTTCGGGCTGTCAGAGTAGCACATAAAATGTTTATCTCAGTTCATATACACTTTTCAGGGCATCTTTTATACCACTTCTTGTACACAAATAAAAATTGATAAAAATGTTGCATTTTCAGCTGTACATATACTCAACTTTTCTTCCAATTGTCCTTTGAGTTATTGGCAAGTTTAATATAATCATCACTTGTATTGTTCTATGATTTATGTCACATAGTAGTAGCAAGACAATACCATTATTAAAATATGTTTTTGTAGCAGTGGACAGCTAGGGCGTCTATGAAATCACTCTATACTGTTCCAAAGTTATTGTTGATGGATTTCTTTCTCTTTCCCAATTCTTAACCCCAATCAATGCAATTTTTTCTATCTGTGTGTGTGTGTGTGTAGTATGTATACATGTTTATTGAGTTAGTACATTTATGTGGTTATGCATGTGTGTATACATACACACATGAATGTACTAACTCAATGTGAATATTAAACAGGCAGGAGGCTCAATCTGTCTTTTTATCTCCTTTTTTGCATTGAAGTCAATGGGTATTAAGGTTTATTGAATTAATTTGAGAAATCTCGTCAAATGCTTCATAAGTTTTATATTTCTGAATTGTATGCAAGTCATCTTGTCACATAATTGTCAATTTGGGGCTTAGTTTCTTATGTTAATCCTGATGAATTTAAGGCAAAACTTCAGGTATCCCATTGGATAAGGTTTATTATTATTATTATTTGTTTTATGACATGATCAAAAGTAATCTACCAATCCAATTACTTGAGAACCATATTATCATGAGATTTGTTTCATTTATGGGTTAGGTTAGATGGCTGATGAAGTTCAATTTTTTTAGGTTTTCTTACATTTATAACAAGAATGTCAAAAGAAGTAGTTTATTTCCTCTACTAGTAAATTGATTTGATATTTCATCTAGTTAGTTGATAAACACTTATTAAGCTCCTCTTCTATGCCAAATACTGTGTGAAGCATTGGAAAAACAAAAAGAAGCAACATTGGAATAAGAGAATAGAGAAGGTATCTTAGATAGATAGATAGATGATAGTCAAAATCTGTGTTGGCAAATTAATTATGACTTAGGCACAAATTCTACCTATATTTCTTCTCCCCTCTTTCTTCCAGGAAAATAATTCCCCTTATAAGGGTATTCTCCTATTAAAGAAACCTACAAGTAATGTTATAACTAGACTAGCTTAGATATTTAGTAAGTTAAGTTCACCTTTTACTCTGGTTAGTCTCATAGTTCTATGAATAACTTCTAGTGGTCTGTTCCTCTTGGGAGTATAATGGCTCAATTTAGTGAATCATACCTACCCCTGATTCTTATTATATCTTATTTTTCCATGTTGGCCTCAGACTTGGACACTATGATATGAAAAGTCACATTTATGCCACACATGTTGTCTATAAAGTATCTTTCCTATTTGGAGTAAAAGAACAAAGTATCAGGCAGCAATATCACTGGCCTTTTTTCCTTGAAAAAATTCCAGTCTGTTACACTGACTTCCTTCTATAAATTGTACATAACTAGAAAATGAAATTTCAGCCTATCTGGAAAGTTCTCAGAACAATATGCAATAATTCTAATTAACAGAAAATTTCTGTCTTTTTCTCTTATACAGTAGTAGAAAATATAAATATATAAAAATGCCCTTTAGAAATAATCCTTATAAAGAAACCAAGCTGAATTCCTTTTATAAACATGCCTCAGATTTCAGGAAATGTATGTTTGGGAAGTGATCAAATTAATTTGCCTATGGCATTCTGCCCAACTGGTTTTCCCTCAAGTGCTTAAATAGAAATAGAGTCACCTCTGATATTGGAAAATTTAGTGTTCAGAACTCAAGGCCTCTTACAATATTGAAGACAGGAATTATTTCAATTAGCATATGAATATATTGAATTATATACATATATATATATATATATATGTATGGAAATAACAAGTACTACTAGTGATACTTGATTTTTACATGTGATTTTTGTCATCTGGAAGGGGAAGATGGAGCAGCAGAAAAAGAAGAGTTTTGTATAGTCAAAGAATCATAGATGATTGGACCTAAAAGAAACCTAAAGGCAAAACTCAAATCCAAGGTCCTATAATAAAAAAATCCAATTCAACAAGCAAATATTTGTTGAATTAAGATCTTGTTATGCCCAAAGCAACATGAAGGGTTCTAGAGACAAAGGCAAAACAAAACAAAACAAAACAAAACAAAAATACTCCCTGTGCCCGAGGTGCTTCGGTTTTCTCTAATTTGGATGATAGAAGACTGACAGCTCCAGGGATCAGAAAATACTTCCCAACAAATTATACCTCTTGAGGTAGGCCCTAAAACAATTTAAGGACTCTAAGAAGCACAAGTGGAGAGGAAGTATTTTTCTCTGTTTGAAGCACAGCATTAGTAAAACCAAGAAAGCAAGAGCTAGACTGCTGTGTGCACAAACAGCAAATAAGAGAGTTTGGCTCAAGCATCAAGTGAATAAGGGGAAACACACTGAAATTTCTGGAAATGTTAGACTGGAAACAAAGCTATCGATGCTAAGCTGAGAAATTAGTATTTTATCTTAAAGGAGATAGGGAGGTAATGGAGATTCATGAGTAGGAGAGTGACAATGTCAGACTTATGCTTTGAGAAGTATTTCCACACTTTCTTCTCGATATTCTTCCTACCTCTGAAGCCTAGCACTAAACAGTACATTCCAATAGAACTAATACCTCCTTACTTCTAGAACCAATAGATGAAGCCCAAAATTCCGTTAGATTTTGGGACTGTTATATCAATTGTTGCATTTAAGTATCTTTTTATGTTATATGAAGTCCACACTAACCCCCACCCTCAGCCCTAACAGAACAAGACAATTTTGTTTCAAATATGTCATAAGAATTCATACCATTATATATAAAATAGCTGAAATATATACCAAATTTCCTTTTTTCAGTTTGTTTTAACAGTTAACTTACCAGTTTGGAAATGGAATGAAGGAGCCAAAAGTCTTTCTTTTTTAAATAAAATTATTTTATTATTTTCCAGTTACATATAAAGACAGTTATCAACATTTCTTTTCTTTTTTTGTGCATGTGTGTCTGTGTGTGTGTGGTTTTTTTTTGGTGGGACAGTGAGGGTTAAGTGACTTGCCCAGGATCACACAGCTAGTAAATGTCAAGTGTCTGAGGCCGGATTTGAACTCAGGAACTTCTGAATCCAGGGCCAGTGCTTTAGCCACTGCACCACCTAGCTGCCCCCTTCAACATTTCTTTTCAAAGGATTTTTAGTTCAAAATTTTCTCCTACCCTCCCTTCCCTCCTTCCTCCCCATGACAGAAAGCAATCTGATATAGGTTATATATGTACAATCACATTAAACATATTTCTGCATTAGTCATATTGTGAAAGAAAAATCAGAGAACAAGGGAGAAATTTCAAAAAAGAGGAAAACAACAACAACAAAAAAGTAGAAACAGTATGATTCAATCTTCATTCAGAATCCACAGTTCTTTTTTCTGGATGTTGAGAACATTTTCTATCATGAGTTCTTTGAAATTGTTTTGGAACATTGCACTGCTGAGAAGAGCCAAGTCCATTACAGTTGTTCATCACACAATGTTGCTGTTGCTATGTATAATGTTCTATTGGTTCTGCTCCTCTCAGCTATCATCAGTTCATGTAAGACCTTCCACATTTCTATGAAATCCTCTTGCAGGCACGTGAAGTGGTGGGTCCCTGTGATCTTTAAATGTTGAAGCTGCCAGATACTGTGCAATCCTGACTGTGGCTCCATGACATTTAAATTGTTTTTTTCTCATCTCTAGCAGTATTTTCTCATTCACCTGGTAATACTGGAATTTGGCTACAATATTCCTTGAAGTTTTCCTTTTGGTATCTCTTTTAGGAGGTGACCAATTAATTCTTTCAATGATGATTTTTTCCTCTGATTCTACAATATCAGGGCAGTACTCCTTTATAATTACCGGTAATATGTTGTCTAGAAACTTTTCTTGATCATGGCTTGAGGTAGTCCAATAAACTTAGATTATCTCTCCTGGGTCTATTTTCCAGGTCAGTTATTTTTCCATTGAGGTATTTTACATTTTCTTCTATTGTTTCAGTCTTTTGTTTCTGCTTTACTGATTCTTGGTGCCTCATGGAGCTTCCATCTGTCCAATTTTAATTTTTAGGGAATTATTTTTCTCAGTAAGCTTTTGCACCTCCTTTTCCACTTGGCCATTTTTTTCTCCCAATTGGCCAATTTTTCCTCCCATTTGGCCAATTGTATTTTTTAAAGAATTATTTTCATCATTTGATTTTTGTGCTTGTTTTTCCACTGTAACTGTTATTTCTCTCATTTCTTTTTCCATTTTTTCTTCTATGTCTCTCATTCAGGTTTTATTTTTTTTTTCTGGTGGGGCAATGAGGGTTAAGTGACTTGCCCAGGGTCAAACAGGTAGTAAGTGTCAAGTACCTGAAGTCAGATTTGAACTCAAGTACTCCTCAATTCAGAGTCAATGCTTTATCCACTTTGCCATGTACCTGTCCCTCTCATTCAGTTTTTTTTTTTTTTTTAGTGAGACAATTGGGGTTAAGTGACTTGCCCAGGGTCACACAGCTAGTAAGTGTTAAGTGTCTGAGGCCGGATTTGAACTCAGGTACTCCTGACTCCAGGGCTGGTGCTCTATCCACTGCACCATCTAGCTGCCCCTCTCATTCAGTTTTTAAAAGCCTTTTTGAGCTTTTTAAAAAAGTCTTTCTTTGTCTTGAGACAAGATCATCTTTCACCTTGAGTCTTCATTTGTAGACGTTTTAACGAACTCATCTGAGTATGTGTTTTGGTCTTTCCCTTCACCATAGAAGCTGTCCATGGTAAGGGTCCTTTTTTGTTTCTTACTCAAATTTATCCTATTTTTAAACTTATAAAGTTGAAGTCTCCTTCTAGGACACAGGGGTAACTGTAGCAAGCTTCTTAGCACTCTCAGCTTCACCACGCTCAGCTGCATCACTCACAGCTATGTTGAGCTGTAACTGTGTCAACCTGCAGCTGTGTCAAACTTTGCTGAGCCACCCTCCCCTTTTGCCCAGGTGAGACAGAGCTTTCCTGAAGTCTCCTAAATTATGTCAAGTAGGAGGATTGTTTCTCTGTCTTTCTCTAGGTCCTGTAGTTCCAGAATCTGTTTAGAGGCTTGATTTAATGTTATTTTTGAGGGAAACACAGGAAAGCTCATGCAACTTCCTGACTTCTCTGCACCAATCGAGCCTCTGCTCCTAGCCTTTGTCAACTGTCTTTTAGAAACAAACATCTTTAGTTTGATGGCCAGTACAATAAATGCATTAAACAGAGATATCACTTGGTAAATATTTGTGGAATGCATGAATGACTAGGCTTAGAAATAGTTAACCATATTTCAGTAGTTTTGAAACTCAATACAAATATTTCTAGGCTAAGAGAAAATATTATAATTATATAAGATATAAATAGAGATGAGAAGTAAAGAGTCAATGGATTAAAAACAAGATATATTGTTATAGGAAATGAGATTCTTTGCTTTCCACATGTCCCTCTTTATCCGCCCCCCCCCCCGACATAAATTTTCTTTCCCTTGCCTACAAATTTAATCTTTTGTTGTAACTATTATGGCAGGGTGTATCTAGTCTTCAGCAACAAGTTTTAGGGGAGGAACTTCATCTGAAGTTTTGGAGATAATGGCATAGATTTTTTCTGTGTTGTTACCATTAAAACATTAGTGTATGTCACCTATACTATCATTATCTCATGAAGAGAATAATAATCTTGGTCATAAATTGGAAATTTTCCTGATTCTCTCATATCATTCCATCAATAGGGATGCTAAGGTTTTATAGATTAACAAGAGATTTCAATTAAAAAATACCCTTGAGGGGCAGCTAGGTGGTACAGTAGATAGAACACCAGCCCTGGAGTCAGGAGTACCTGAGTTCAAATCCACCCTCAGACACTTAACACTTATTAGCTGTGTGACCCTGGGCAAGTCACTTAACCCCAATTGCCTCACTAAAAAAAAATACCCGTGGGTTTTTAGTCCACAACTTTTGGTTAGTCATATAAATACTTCTTACTAAGCTCTCTAGCTATAAATAGGAAAAAGGAAAGATCTTAATTATGAGTACAGAATCAAGGTAAGTATTTCCCAAACAACTTCCTTTATTGGAGGATGGCCCATGAAAGAGAGGTAACTCTGTCTCAGTACCTAATTTTTTGGGAAGGTCAGAATTTAAACTTATGGACACCAAAATGAATACAGCTCTATCTTCATTTCGGTCAAAGATGCTTGTAAAACTTGAATTTCCTCATCCATAAAATGAGAGGGAAGGACAAGATTACTATGGTCCCTTCTACTTGTATTACTCAGTATCATCAATGTATTCCTAAAATAAGTCTTACTTTTCACTAGTTCATACAGTAGATCTTTCCATGTCTTTCTAAATTATTTATTTACACAATAAACATTCTACATTTGCACCTAAAAAGAATTTAAAAAATATTCATTACATGCAGATGTGCCAGTGGTTTGGCAAGAGAAAATGGTACCAGGACAGGCCATTTGTTCTAATGCAATTATCATCATTATCATTTTAATGATAACATATAACTATCATTTAAGTTTACAAAATATGATATATGTATATATATGTATAAATATGTGTATTATATATATATATTTAATATTACATATCCTAACAACAATTCTGTGATGTAGGTGTTATTACTATTGCCATTTTACAGATAAATAAACTGAGACTGAAAGGTTGAGTTACTTTAAACCCAGGTCATAGAATTAAATGTCTGAATCAGAATCTGAACTCAGGTCTTTATTATTCCAAGTCCAGTGATCTATATATTAGATCATTTAGACCCCTAAAGTCAATATCTTAGAGAAAGGCTTTTTGTGTGTTGGGTCATCCCTCTGTAGAAGATTTATGAGAAGATAAAGGCAAGATATTCACAAGATGAAAAAGTGAAAGTATGATTGCAATTTATATTGAGCACTGAATGATTACCCACAATGATTAATACAGAGATTGAACAAAATAGGGGATCTTGGGGGGTGGAGCCAAAATGGTGGAGGAAAGACATTAAATGCACAGAGCTCCTGACACAATTACCCCCAAAACAGCAATAAAAGAACCCCTGAGGCAGAATAACCAACAAAAAGATGGGCTGAGATTATTTTACAGCCAAAGACAGATAAAAGGGGGCAGCTAGGTGGATCAGTGGATAGAGCACCAGCCTTGGAGTCAGGAGAACCTGAGTTCAAATCCAGCCTCAGACAGTTTACACTTATTAGCCGTGTGACCCTGGGCAAGTCACTTAACCCCAATTACCTCACCAAAGAAACAAAAAACAAAACAAAGACAGATAAAAGGAGGCAGTGCTGGGCTGCTTAAATAGTCCAGCCCCACATTTCTACCAGCACAGACCCCATACATGCTGCACCAGAGGAACTTACCCCTGAGCCTTAGAATCAGCTGCAGCAATAGCATCTTCTGGAACAAAGCTTATGGTCAGGTGAGAAGGCTGAACAGCTGGCTGGGGGTGTCTGCAGGACCCAAGGAGAAATTTGGCTGTCACATCCCAGCAGAGGACCAGAAAGAAATTCTGAGTGGCAGGAGGCTCAGGTGGGGAGGAGTGCAGGCTCATTGGAATCTAAAAACCACCACAGCACTCTGCTGGCTGGTTAACTAGCAGATTGGCTTGAGGTTATCTTTGGACCAGAGAACAGGCCAGGTGAGAGAAAAACCTGCTTTCCCTCAAACTGAAACAATTGGGGATCTCTGAAGCTTGGGACAGTATAGCTTAAAAGTAGATACCCACTGTAAAAGGGAGTTAAAAGTCAAGCAAAAAATGACAAGATGAGCAAGCAAAGAAAGTTGAGAACAATAGAAAGTTTCTTTAGAAATAAGGAAGATTGTGATGCATCCTCAGAAGAGGATAGCAACCTCAGAGCCCCTACATCCAAAGCTTTCAAGAAAAATATGAATTGGTCACAGGCCATGGAAGCATTCAAAAGGGACTTTGAAGAGAAAGTAGGAGAAATAGAAGGAAAATTTAGAGAGGTAAAGGAAAGAATGGAAAGAGAAATGAGAATGCAGAGAGTCATAAAAAAGGCAACAGCTTGAAAAGCCAAATGAAAAAGAGATACAAAAGTTCTCTGATTAAAATAATTGTATAAGAATTAGGATTGAACAAATGGAAGCTAGTGACTGTATTAGAAACCAAGACACAGTAAAGCAAATCCAAATGAATAAAAAAAAATAGAGGGTAATATGAAATATCTCCTTTGAAAAACAGCTGACCTGGAAAATAATTCCAGGACAGACAATTTGAAAATAATTGGACTACCTGAAAATCATCAGAAAAATAAGAGTTTAGACAGCATCTTCCAAGAGATTGTCAGAGAAAATTGTCCTGATATTCTAGAAGCAGAAGATAAAATAGAAATTGAAAGAATCCACAGATCACCTCCTGAAAGTGATTCCAAAAGGAAAACCTCCAGGAATATTATAGCCAAATTCCAGAGCTCCCAGGCTGAGAAGAAAATATTGCAAGCAGCTAGAAAAAATGAATTCAAATACTGTGGAGCTATGATAATGATAAAACAAGACCTAGCAGCATCTACATTAAAGGATCAGAGGGCATGGGATATGATATTCCAGAGGGCAAAGGAAATGGGACTATAGCCAAGACTCATGTACCCAGAAAAATTGAGTATTATCTTTCAGGAGAAAAATGGGACTTCAATGAAAAAGACTACTTTCAGGCATTTGTGATGAAAAGCCCTGAATGGAAAAGAAAATATGACTTTCAAATATGAGAGCCTAGAGAAGCATAGAAAGGTACACAGTAAAAACAAATCATGATGGATATTAAAAGATTAAACTGTTTACGTGGTAAGATATTATTTCCAACTCATAAGCATGTTCTCAATATTAGGGTAGCTAAAAGGACTTAGACAGAGGGCACAGGTGTGAATTGAATATTTGAAGGAAAGAGAAGAATTCAGAAGAAAACTGGAATTCGTTCTAAGAACAGTTTGCAGAAGCTTCCTACCATCATTTAGCAAAATAATTATGAATGATTTTACCCTAATTCTATTGCCAAGAACATGAAGCAATAAGCCGCTATCTTTAGTTTGCCCCTAAATATCATAGCAATGTTTTTGTTAGTTGAAATAAATATCTTTTATTTTAAAAAAGATTAAACTGTTTACTTTGCTATACATGAAGATAATACTTCCAACTCATAAGAACTTTCTCAGTATTATGGTAGCTGAAAGGAATACACTTAGAGTAAAGAAGTTTGAAATGAATTTGAAGGGATGATATCTGTAAAGCATTTATATTTTTTATCCTTGTGTTTTTCTGTGGCAAGCAGGGTGGAATGTCATGTCTGGGGCCAGATTTGGGTTTGGGACTCCCTGGATCTTACAAAAAAAAATTTAAGCATATTTTTTTTTTACAGTTCCTTAATCTGAAGTTTTGTTTTTATCTGTTTTCTTTCACAATTTAGCTAATGTAGATTTTTTTCCATGACTACTCATGTATAACTTATATTGAATTGCTTGAGTTCTTGGGCTGGGGGTTGGAAGGGAGGGAGGAAGAGGAGTTGGAACACAAAGTTTTAAACAATTTGATGTCAAAATTTGTTTTTACATATAATTTAGAAAAAAAAATTTAAACAGAAAAAAATAGGGGATCTTGAATTCCAAATGAATAATTTTATGCCTTCCTTTTCAATTAATAATGAATTTGCAAGTGGCATCAGGTTATGTATGTCAGGTGCAACATTCATATTTATGGTCAAGATTGCATTCTGTAAAGCTCAAATGTCATGTTGAGCAATATGGCGAAGATTCTCATCCTGTGCCTGGTTACTTGTAAGTCCCCTTCATGTGAAGTAACCAATTCAGTGAAGTCTGCAACTGATAATTGACAGCATCACAACTGCCAGATCAATTGTGCCCATGACTACTGGAGTGAGAATGAATTAGATGAGGCCATCCAAAAGATGATAAGATGATAAGGTTGTCAAACAGGAGGACCTCATCGTTTTCAACAAACTTTGGTGCACATACCATGAGAAAGGCTTAGTTAAGTCATTCTGCCAAAAAACTCTGAGTGACTTGACACTAGATTAGATTCTTACCTTATTAATTACCCCCACAGGATTTAATGCTGGGAAGAATTCTCCCCTCTTCCCAACACCACTACTGGATGACAAGGGCAGTGTGATTCCTAGTAACACAAGCTTTTTGGATACATGCACAGTCATGGAAGAGTTGGTGGATATAGGTCTGTTAGAAGCCATTGGAATCTTCAACTTCAGATACCTCCAGATTGATAAAAATTTGACCAAACTGGAGCTAAAGTGTAATCCAACACTTAACTAGACTGAGTGCCCTCCATAAGTCACCCAGGAGTAATTGATCAAATATTTATAGTCCAAAGGCATGGAAGTGACAGCCTAGAGTCCCCTTGGTTTTCCAGATTGGCCATGGGCCAAGCTGGAGGACCCTTCTCTCTTGATTAACTCAGGATCCAGGCCATTGTAACAAAGCACCAAAAAAAAAAAAAAAAAAAACCAGCATAAATTCTGATTAGGTTCCATATCCAGAGAAAAGGAGAAAAGTGGTTATGATTCTCAAGTCAGTCACCCCATTATAGATTGATGAAAATATTAAAGTGTTTGATTTTGAGTTGACTGTGAGGCGATATAGACCAGAACTTAATTTTTTTGCATTCACTATGCCTTTTTACCAGAGAAATTTTTATATAACCCTGAGTATATAAGTATATAAAATCGGTATGCAAATCAAATATTTTCTGCCAAATATTTCATGACTCCCACGCTCAGTTACAT
Source organism: Dromiciops gliroides (assembly GCF_019393635.1). NCBI lineage: Eukaryota > Metazoa > Chordata > Mammalia > Microbiotheria > Microbiotheriidae > Dromiciops > Dromiciops gliroides. Next base: position 146,700,519 of record NC_057866.1, read on the forward strand.
GACACCATTTGGGATTGTGACACACAGTTTAAGAAGTTTTGATATTGATGATACTCAACTTCAATTGTGACTGCAGAATTTTGTGCATTGGTCAATGCTACTTCTCACAATGATTACCCCTTTGATGCCCCATTTTAAAATATCCATATGACAGTCTCCTGATGCTTCTACCTGTGCCTACTCATCCTGACAAAATTGTATCATTTTTCTGGATTGTATTGTTCAACTCTCATCTCTGTTTCCAAGAGTTGTATCAACCACTTAATAATATCATTAAATCTCAGCTTGACTGTGTAACTCCTATGTTTTGGACCCTTCTTCCTGCCAAGCTAGTGCAGGATGACTACCCTTTCCACAGATAGGTACTGAAAGAAAGAAATTTTCCACCAGCAAATTGTTTTCTTTCTTTTAGTAACAAATAGATTTCATCTGCTTGAAGTTATAACCCTAACTTCTTGATTTAGACAAAACAAAACAAAACAATAAACAAATATCTCATGGTTTTAATTTAACCCATTTAAAAAGTTAATAAACATCTAAAATTTGTCATTGGGTTCAAGTAAGATTTTGTCCTGTCAGTTTTATTTTGACAATATTTATGGCTAAGTAGAAGATAGAATCCTGGGGTTTAATGAACACGGGACTTTTAATAGCTATTTCCCTATTTCTTTCCATAGTTATTTTCTAATCCTTGTCTAATTCAAAACCATCAGTCAAAGAACAGAGCCTTCCTTCATCATATAGCTAGGAATGCAGTGAAAAAATTAACTTACTGGCAAAGAAATGTCATTTCTATTCAGCCTCCTCTCCTTATCCTTTACCTACCACCAAATTGGTTCCATTTGAGTCCATCACAAAATTCATAGCACCATAAGGCAAAGCTAGTATGAATGGAACACAAACATTGGTGCTATGGCTGGATCTAGTTCTGCCTCCCTACATTCCAGCCCCTTTGTTGTCCACCATCTCATTCCCCTCTTTGTTTCTGTCACTGCCACGTTCTTCTGCTGCTCCCACTGTTGCTTCCTCTCCTGCACATGTTCTATTCACCCAAAAGTAGTTGGGTATCTGATGTCTCTAATCTCCATCTTCAATAAGATTATTACTAACTGTGATGTTCAAAATCTAACGTGTGTGTCCTTAATTGCCCCCCACCCAGTATGTGGGGAGAATTAGCTAAAGTTTACTTATAAATTCAGCAACAGTTTAGACTTTTAAGCATTTATTAAAGTATATTAGGGGTTAGTGAAGAGAGAGAGAGAAAGCTATCTTCACCTAGCTATCCAAGAGAGTGAACTTCCAAAAATTAGGAAACCTGGTACCTTCCTCCTTCTGCTACCATGAACTCCTTTCTGAACCAAAGAGGTTCCCTGTTCAATCGAATGGAAGCTTCCTGTGGGACTGGAAGAGGGGCAGTTCCCACACAGAACTCCAAGCTAATTGGCTGGTAGCATTGATTGACATGACTTACAGGCAGTTCTTTGAATAGAGGCAACTTCTTGATGCCAGGCAACTTCCAGGATGCTAGTCACATACTTCTCATCAGGAGGTGGCACCCTGGTTCTCACATTCACTCCCCCCACCCTCTCTTTCTCTCTGGTGGGCAAGGAGGATTAAATTATTTGTCTATGGTCAGCCAGCTAGTAAGTATCACATTTTGAGGCCGTATTTGAACTCAGGTCCTCCTGAATCCAGGGCTGTTGCTTTATCCACTGCACCACCTAGCTGCCCCTCCAACATACTCTCAATAATCATACTTGGTACTTTCTGCCAAATGCTTTCACCCCAAAGAATTCTGAGAAGATAGATAAATAGATAGATAGATAGATAGATAGATAGATAGATAGATAGATAGATAGATAGATAGATAGATGTAGATTTAGACATATATGTAGATATGTATAGAGAGATATATAGAGTTAGAAACAGATAGATATAGATATGGACATACACATACATATATACATATAGAATGATATAGATATACAGACATATATAGTAATATATGTATCCATACATATATAGGGATATATATATGCACACAGATAGAGGTGTAGGTGTAGGTTTAGATACAGATACAGATATAGATTATATATAGATATAGAGATAGAGATACTGTAAGGGGCTAAAATTCTAGCTAAACTATCCAAAATCTAATGAGTTGTCACCAATAAATTATAAGCTTTAGCAATAGTATTTAAGTGTTTAAGTATTTATTACAGAGCAATAGTATCAGAGAGAAAGGCAAAAATTTAACTATTTTTAAGAGACCCTCTCGTCTGACCCACCATGGTGAGGTCAGGAACCAAAAGAAACAGAAACCCTCTGCCAGGGTCTGCTTCCTACTTCATGTCCTGCTCCCAGAAATGGGATGCTCCTCAAATTGATTGGCTGGTTACCTTGATAGACAGTACCCACAAGCAAATATCACTTCGGGACCTTGACCACATGGCTTGCCCTCAGAGGCCTTCACCTCATGGCGGAGCTTTTCTACAGTAAGTCTCCAGCAGGTGGCATCATTCCAATCATTCCAATACAGATACAGATAGAGAAGTAGATATAGATATAGATATAGATGACATAGATGATATAGATGTAGATGTAGATGTAGATATTACTCCTGCTATTCCCATGCCTGCTTCTATACTCCTTGCTACACTCCAAGGCCTAGCCAAAAAGAAAAAGTGGAAGAAAAAAGTGGGGATAAAAGGAGGGATGAACGTCTGTCAAATCCTTTCAAAATGGTATATATTTTTTCATAAAGAAATTTAGATTTTTTTCCAGAATATCAGGTGTGTGTGTGTGTGTGTGTGTGTGTGTGTTGTAGTTCAGGCCATCTTGTTAATTGGATTATTAGAAAGGTAGGTTTTGTTTTTAATTCATTCATCTGTCTGTATTATTTTGATTGTTCAGGAGAACAGAATCATGCAGTTGGTACCCAGAATGAGCAGCCTTTTGGAATATAAGACTCGTCATTCCTGTGCTTTTTGTTTTGTTTTGTTTTTGTATTGAGAAGACAGAAACCAGTTGGTTAAAGGAGCAATAATTCAGAGGCAGGCATGATTTAAATGCAGAAGGAAGTGATCAGCATTTGGATTAGGATCTAAACTATGAAAGGCTAGGGGAGACCATTCCAAAATATGGCCCTATGTCTTTAAGTATGAGTTAAATGTTGAGGCAAATTGAAAAAACAATTTCATCCTTTCTCGTTTTATATTTGTCAACAACTTCTTTTGGTCCACTCTTGGTTAACCTCTCTGAATATGATACTGTGTTCTTTTTACTTCTTTGTCCAAATCTAATCTCAATTTTCACTAATAAACTTCCAATCATTGCATACCAAGTTCACTCTATACCCAAATTCTACCTAGCTCAAAAAAGAGAGGTACTATGAGGCCTACCTGATATAACATCCTCAAGGCATCTTCTCTCTTATAGGAAAAAGATAACTGGATGTGGATCCAAATTTTGTAGGAACTACAGGACTCTGTTGGATGGTATTAGATCAGGGGCTTAACTTCCTTAAGCCTGTTTTCTTATTTGCAAAATACACATAATATTCATAATATTTATTCTTTCCCTCACAGAGTTGCCTGATTCAAATTAGTTAATATTTATTAATTGTTTTATGACCCAGAAGGGCTATATGTATGGTGGCTGTTATACTGCATTGAATTTGCTACTTCATCTGGTACAGTTGGCCACACATCCATGACTTCTTATGTTGCCATTCTTGTCCATGCTTTCTCTCTCCATCTGCTTTTGATAGATCATCAGTCCCTTACCCTATGCTTTATTTTGAAAAAAGATACATTTGTAAGATACAATTGAAGCACTTGGCCTGCCCCTAAATATGAGCTTTTACAATGAAGGAACATTGAATCCCTGCTGAACTCCATGGTATGTGATTTTTGAAGTTAAACTGAGAAAGTAATTTTGATCATGTCATATCTGTAGAACAAACCTTGTCTCCCTCGAAAAAAAATGTTTTCATGAAACCAATTGCGTTATTTGTTTTGGGGGTTTTTGTTTTTTTGTTCTTCCTCAGCTTCATATTTCCTGAGCACTGATGAGATTAGTAAAAGAAGAATCCAGATCTGGGAAGTCCCATACTCATAGTAATGGTAATGTGATTTACTCTGATTTTAAAAGTGCTAAGTTCTCTTTGATTCTCAGAAATTGACTGACCTATCCACAGCTCTGCTTCTATCTGGGAAGTCTTGATATCTTGTTAGTAGAAAAAGTGTGATTAGTATGGGTTTACTTAAATTACCTCAGAGTCCCCAGCTACTGATCTTGACCTAAATACTCCTGGCTTGCTCAATTTCACTGGGTTTTAATTTCTAACATTTGCAAATAGAAATGATTTCTCACAGGAATAATGTAGAACATACTTAACTTATATGGTTTTACTCTTGCCATAAGAACAGTAACAACAATAAAGCAATTCATATTAAAATATCTGACATGAAGGTATGCACCCATAGCTTCTCCTGGCCCCAGGTAGAGCCCCAAAAAGACACTAAGGATTTAGGAGGTCTACAAAATCACAATTTGTTGTATTTAGCAACCCAACACCTTCTCCTGGTGCAACTAGTCAGTGGAGTTTAGACAAAACAAAATAGGTCCCAAATGATGCTCAAGTTATATCATCCAGTAAGGGCAGTTGTTAGATTGAAACTCAGGCATTCAGGTCTTACTTTTAATGCAATTAGCCCAAATTTCTCATTCTACTTTCAATCTATTGTTTCTTATTTTGAGACATTCCTTTTCATGATGTTTACTGTTATACTTATTCAGTCTTCAAACATCAAATGAAACAAGTCTGCCTTTATTAAAACGTGACCATGAATATGAAGTTTCTATTTCTGATGGCAACTGATCCATTTCCTTTCTTAAATACTGAGTCACTGATAATTTTAAAAATAATATAATAAAACAATTGCAGATATAGCATATTTTAACTTAAGTGATAGATTTAAGCAGCTTCAAAGAAATTGATAGTTTTAGCAGACTATAAAAGCATACTCTTCTGGCTTTCTTAGCATAAGGATTATACACTTCTCCTTTATGCTTATAATAACAAAGCAGATTTTTCTACCAAGTGCCAAGTTTCTAAAAAACCATAATGTTCAGATCTCTTAAAAATAAATATCGGCCCTTCAAAAATGAATTCCTCATAACAGAAGGATTTTCAAACCATCTTGATCCTTTCTAAATGACATTACCTGCAAGTCAAAGTGACTGATTCTGAAGTTATATCCAGGAATGTAAATGATTCAGGTAATTGTATTAGAAAAGATATGAAACTGTAAATTTCTTATGAGCTAAAAATTGCAGTGTAGTCATCCTTCTGGAGATCCATTTATTTTCTAGACATAGAAATAGCTAAATTGAAGGAAAAACTGGTAAGAAAAACTCATTTCTCTATATATTTGAAAAACCAAGCATCTTGGATTGGGGGACGGGGCAATCTCTCACAGACCACATTCTTTAACAAAAGTCCATTAAAATCTCCCGACCTTGTGTGGTTTGTTATTTCAAGGTAATATTTTGGCTGAACAGATTGTTCTGGCAACTTTTCTCCTATTTCTTAGCAAACTTATTTCAATAAACATGGTTTTTACTTCTTTATCTCCTTCGCCTAATTACCTTCTGATTTTTACAGAGATCTGTAATGTATAGCTTAATAATACACACCAGATGTCTCCCATCTGACAGCATTGTTTCAGAAAGTATTACAAACTTAACAGTTCATTGTTGTCTTTTGCCAATATTCTATTAAAGGGCTATAGACTAAAATGAAGGACTTACTCTCCTTTTCTCTTCAAGTTATGAGAAATCAAGCAAAAATTAAAGTTCATATTAGTGTTTCATAGTTTGTTTTTCCTACTGCATCATGTAAAATTATTTTTATTGTCAACATTCATAGAATCATAGACGTACATATTTTATTATAATACAGGTCATCTAGCACAACCAGATATTTATATACATGAAGAAACTATTAGAAAGGGTAGGTAATTTTCCTAAGACCACACAAGAAGCAAGCAACAAATTCAGTATTAAAATCAAGTTTTTTTGATACCAAATCTAGCAGTCTTTCTGTTGACATGTGCAAATGGTACTGAGGTCTAGTGTCAAGTGGAACGCTCAATTAAGAACCCCTGAGGGCAGCTAGGTGGCACAGTAGATAGAGCACCGACCCTGGATTCAGGAGGACCTGAGTTCAAATCTGATCTTAGACACTTAACACTTACTAGCTGTGTGACCCTGGGCAAGTCACTTAAACCGAATTGCCCAGGAAAAAAAAAAAAAAAGAGAACCCATGGTGTCAGTGTTCGCTATACATCAATGCATACTTTGTATTTGATCTAAAAGATATCTTAGCCTTTTCATGTCATGGACCCTTTTGGTAGTCTGATGAAACATAAAGAATGCCTTTTAGAAAAAAAAATTAATGAATAAGATCACAGAAGAAATATATACACATATAGAGAAAGACATAGACATTTATATATACACATATGTGGAATTTTATACATTTATACAAACATGTATGTATATTTATGTATGTGTGTATATATACATACACACACATATGAAAACATCTCTTTTATCTTGGCCTAGAGTAAAGATCTGAGTTCAAATGTGCATTCAGATACTTACCAGCTGTGCAACTCTGGGTCACACAGGCACTAAACCTCTGACTGCTTCAGTATTTTCATCTGTGAATGGATATAAAATTAGTTGCTACTTCTGAGGGTATTCATGAGATTACAATAATATTCATAAAGCACATTGAAAATCTTAAAAGTTAAGATTATTAAAATACTTTAAAGTATTCTTCTTCTTGTTCTTCTTATTTTTTGTTTGTCTGCTTCTGTTGTTTTTTTTGGCGAGGCAATTGGGGTTAAGTGACTTGTCCAGGGTCACACACCTAGTAAGTGTAAATGGTCTGAGGCTGGATTTGAACTCAGGTCCTCCTGAATCCAGGGCCAGTGCTCTATCCACTGCACCACCTAGCTGCCCCCTATTATCATCATCATCATCATCATCATCAATACCCTCTGGACTTTGACTCTTGAACCCCTAAATTATTAAAAATTTCTATTTCTATATCCCCTTATAGAAAATGGACTAATAAAAGAACTCCTCTTATATATGTTCAAACATCTTCCTCATAAACTGTTACTTATATTATTCTGTTAAGGATTGTTGCTGTTCAAATCCACAATCAGAAGACCTGAAAAGATTCCTGGCCATCTTTAGTACTGGTGTCACAGTCTCTATTGTCTTTAATGGAAGGTGATCTGGTTATCTTTTTTAAGTAAGTAAACTGAAGTCATCAAGTTTGAGTTCCCTTCAGCAACTCCTATTTTTTTTAAAAAAAAAATCACTTCACCTTATCAGCATGTTCACTTAGTCCCATTTTGATGAAATAACAAAAGTAGAGGTATTTCTCTGTATTAAATCATAAACACAATATAGTACTAATAGCTAATATCTCTATTGCGCTTTCTATGTGCCAAACACTTAGCTAAGAACTGTTACAATTATTGTCCCATTGAATCCTCACAACTCTAATAAGTAGTTGCTATTATTGTCCCCAGTTCATAGTTGAGGCAAATAGAGATTAAGTTATTTGCCAAAGATCATACAAATTATTCTGTATTCATGGAACCTTTTGAGGTCAAGTTTTCACTTTATGACTCAAGAACCCATGCTCTGGCTTCCAAGATGCATACTACATTATACATCCATACCAATTATTCTATTTTTCAAAGATCTATCAAAATCACAGATATCATCCCCAATATTGTCATCTCAAATTAAAATCCTTGTAAAATATCAATAATTTGCTGCCCAATTACTAAAATAAAGCTAGTAAATTTCACATAAAGTATGATTAAGGATTTTATATTTTGTGATTAACTCTTTGGACATAAAAAAACAGACAAAGTTTAGGAGTGGACTAATTAAATAATGAAACAAAAGGAAAGGATGTTGGTTATAATTTAACAAATGGGATTATATTTGATTATACCTTATTTTTTTTTTCATTCAACTAGGATCTACTAATTTAACTTGCAAAAATTATATAGTTCATATTAAACACTAATCACTTCCATGTCATATCATTGTCATTGACTTCCAAGACAATGCTCTCTCCTGTTTTTCTGGTAAATTTCTGATCACTACTCAGTCTTCTTTATTATTCAATTAACAAAACAATTATTAATAATTTACTGATTTATAGATATAGTGCTAAGCACTTCAGTTACAATGACAAAAATTGAATACTCTAACCTCTGTTTGCATTCTTTTGAGATAACCTACACAGAAATAAATGTATAAAAATTTCTCATTTTTCACCCATTCCTACCTTTGATAGGTTTTTTTTTTCTCAAAGGTCTTTTCTCTCCCTTCTTTATCATTTATCTTTTTTTCTGAAATCATGTGATTCCATGTATTTGGTGATTATCTCAGTGAAGATGACTACAAATCTATATATCTAGCCCTAATTTGTATATCACATTTTCACACCACCTATGGTAATGAAGGTCATTTTTAGCCATGAATTTAAAATTGTTCAGCCAAGAATAAAGAGAGAAGCCACCTCTCTTTAAGAAAAATAAAACAAACATTGTCCAGCCACAGATTATAAGTACATTAATTCACAGATTATAATAATAATCTTATTTGAATGAATATGATCAAAACCTTTCTCTAGATCTGAAAACCACTGGACACCTGAGGAGCTGGAGAAACTACTACTAATAATAATGATAAATGCAAAAAGGAATGAGATAAAAGGAAAATGAAGACAAGCTTTACCTATTTGACAGTTTTGCCTAGAGCAGCCTCTGCTTCTACTCCTAAGGGAAAGGAAAAAAGAAAACAACAACTGATAAAACTAGAAAGCTAACTTTGTAAGAACTTTACACTAAGCAATCATTCTTTAGAAATGATACTATTGAGTGCCAAACTACAGCAAATGATGCCAAATGAACCTTTTCCAATTGGGCTTATGTTTTTTTTTCTTTTCCCAAAGACAATTTAGGTCACATTTGGCATCCAGCAAATTTTAGTGAAGCCCTACACTCCTGTGCAGATTGTCAAAGAATGTTACTTGCATAACATTCTGTGAATAGGATATAGAAAATGTTATCTTCCAAGGATAATTTAAATAAAAGACTCCAGAACAATTATCCATGAATGCTTTAACATATCAGATGGCATAAAGACCACCTCATCCTGTGCAATATGGAGCAATCTGGAGGTAGGTAGTAGATGATACAATTATATTATTATTTTTAGTGTACTAGAAAACATTTGGCAGGAATTTGGTTACCTGCCTTTTTTAAACTTGTTTTTTTTAAATCAGCTTTACTAATATATGAGAACATTTAGATATCTTGATGATGAAATCCGAAGGACTTTTCTCAAGCCTAATCTTAGTTGACCTCCCCTTGGTGCTGGATTTACAGAACAATCATTGATCTGCATATAAATGATTGATTAAATCCTTGGGTACCTCAGAATAAGGAATTCCTTTGGTAAATAGGTGCACAATAGATAGAATGCCTGGACTGGATTTAGGAAGGCCTGAATTAAAATCCAACCTCAGACCATACTATTAGCAAAATATTCTTTATAAAGTGAGCTAGTCACGTCATTCCTATTCTCAAAACTCTTCAATAACTCCGTTCTTTCCACAGAAGAAAGTTCATAATCATGAATCTGCCATTCAAAGCTTTCCATGTTTTCTGGACAAAAGGTTTTACTAATTCTTTCTCCCATCACTGTCACTAACCAATGATTTCCTGGGATAGAACCCTCTCTTTTAGCAGAAGGATTCATCAAATAAAAACACATTGTCAAACTATGTTCAAATTTTACTTCATTTTATTCTTCAATCTATTTTCATCTCCAGGCAAAATGAATTACTTACTGCTTTTTTGCTTAAACATGAAGACCACTCCCCTCCACATGTGACCTATAAAAATGCTTACTAATTGCTTATTTGTTGTTCACAGTTGTTTAATCTTGTTTGAATTATAGACCACAATACACTATTACTGTCCATTCTGTTTTCTTGGCAAAGATACTGGAGTAATTTGCCATTTCCTTCTTTAGTGAATTAAGGCAAACAAAAGTTAAGTAACTTGCCCAGGGTCACACAGCTAGTAAGTGTCTGAAGCCAGATGTGAATTCAGTACGTGGTATGGTTCATGGAAAATTGGGCTTGGAATTTGGAAGACTTATCTTTACAAATCCAAAGCTGGACTCAGACTCTGACTGACTGTGTAATACTGGACAAGTCACTCAACTCTGTTTGCCTCAGTTCCTCATCTGTCAGAACAAGCTAGAGAAGGAAATGGCAAACTACTTCAATATCTTTGCTAAGAAACCCTATAATGTGTTCACAAAGAATCAGACACAACTGAAGAACAACTTCCTGAGTCTAGGCCCAATGCTCTATCCACTGAGCAATCTAGCTGCCCAAAACATTGCTTATAGCCTAAATGAAATTTTTCTTCCAAGTTGAGGCATTATTCTCCCAGAAAGTAAAGTTTTTATGTTTCTTCAGTCCAGGAATAGCAATTAACAATCTTTCTTCATCTTTCATATATATATATTTATCATTAGGTATAATATTTCTGTTAGTTATTTATATATGTATAATGCTTCCCTATTAATTAGACACTCCATATAATCAGGAACTATGACATCTACTACTGTATATACAAAAAAATGATATTCTCTGTATCATTTTCGTCTTTGAAACTTCAGTGCTTAGCATAGTCCCTGAAACCTGGAATGCATGTTATAATGATGGTTGATTGAACAGAACTTTATAAATATTTCTTGAATTAATTAATTTTGAATAAGTAGATCTCTGAGATTCCAGAACAAGACACTTTAGTTTCAAATATGTCATAAGAATTCATACCATTTTATATAAAATAGCTGAAATCAAAGCAAGAGGAGGTGAAAGGTTATTTTATTTTATTCAGGTTGACTTGTTTGAAATTACTTGCCAGAGCAAAATGAGAAGACTTCAGCTTCAAGTGTGTAATTTATTTCACATTGCTGATCAAGCTAGAAAAATCAGGATAGCAGAGACAATAGAAAACATTTTAGATTCTGATCTATCAAAATACCTATTTCCCTTTCCTCCCTTCCTGTGCACTCCCTCCCTCCCACCCCAACACACACGTATTTTAGTTTCTACACTTCTAGCTGTTCATTTGTTGGTATTTTGCTGGTCTTAAAATGATATTACCTATTGTTCATATTTTTTTCATGATCTGAAATTGTGATTTTGGTGATAGAGCAGAGCAGATAAATGTTCTTCAGTAATGTCTGGAGCATAGATTTTTTATATGCTTCTATTTTTATGTGCCTTAAATAATTGTTTTGTCCTTATTGTTGAAATAAATACATGTGTGTGCGGGGTGGTATTTCTAATCATTAATATACTTGTAATCTATCTGAATTTTCTTCCTAGCCATTTCCTTTATTTTGTTCATGAATGTGGAATGACCATTCTAAGGAAAAAATGTTAAAGTGGAATTTAGAAAGAATTCATTGAACTCAGAGGACCAGAAAAGAACCTCTTCCTCCTCTTTGTGATTATGCCAGAGTTGTAGCTGCAGTAAATTTCAATGAATTGGCTGAAAGTTAGGGCTAGGAAATCATATACATCCCTGAAAATGCCGGATAGGAAAAAGTCTAGGGAATTAATAGAACATAAGAATTAAAACAAATAAACAAATAAAACAAAACAAAAAACCAAAACAGAAAACAAGATGTCACAAGGTTTCTGTTTAGCAATAAAAGATTAGGAAGTATACAAAAAGAAGAAGTAAAGGCAGAGCAATAAGTTGAAAGTTAGGGAAATGAAAGAGAATCATAATTCTCAAGTTCTAGGCAAACCATCAGACCAGCAGATTATTTCAATTTTGCAGTTATCAGAAGTCAAAACAAATTCATGGGTCAAAAACCAAGAAGGCAATCAAGAACCAAGAAGGACACACATAAGCTAATGGTCCAGAACAGGCAGGCAACATCATGAAATCTTTTAATTAAGGACATTTCTTTCCAAGACAAATGGGCACTTCGACCCTCCTGACTTCAGTAGAAATCAAAGGTTGGTTTCCCAGGGCATGGTCAATTCTGCAACTTAAGGTGAGAATTGATGAGACCCATCAGGGAGATGAAAAGCAGGCTGTATCTAGGAGTGTGTGATAAAAAATAAAAGCAGATACGAATGCTTACACATAGTCAAGTCCTGCTCAAAAGAGAACAGCTGTCTGCTGTTTCCCTGTTAACTGTTTTACATAGTCACTGTTAAGAAGCAATTGCTAAAAAAAGAAGAGGGAAAAAAACCACAGTGTCTTGCTTTTATAAAGTCGTTTAAAACCATTTCAGACTTTGACTAAGTTTGCTATTTTGTCTTTTCTTTATTGAAATGCTTTAGTTGGAAAAGAATAATCTCCTTAGACCACAAATTTAACAAAGTAAGAATGCCATCACAGCATTGGTATCAATATGCTATCTTCACTGAAGACTGACGGTTCCAGATTCCCAATTTCTCTATGAACCCACCCCACCTTATAATCCCATTTCGCACCCTACCCAGCAAACTTACCTTTCTACTGCTAAATGGCCATCTATGACTCATTGCTTTCCTGAAGCTGGTTCTTTGCCTTTCATACATGACACATTTGTTGTTCATAACCCCACACTGATACGTGATATTTTCAGTTCAGTTCAACAGGGAGTTCTGGAATGATGGAGTTCAAATCATCAACATAGTAAAATGTTGATCTTGGGGAGGGAAAAAAGCTACTTAAACTTTTATGATTCTTTTCCCTCTTTATGAAAAAAAAATGCTGACAAAGAGCCTAACACAGGATGCAAATTTGGAATGCATAAAGCAGTTTAAGAATATGAAATGATCCTAAAGATAGTTAAATATTATATACACACATTTCTTTTCCTACTTTAGATTTCCAGTGGATTTGTGTAATACTCATTTTAAAGGAAGATTTTTTTTTCTGTTCAAAACTTTAAAAATACATTATATTTTAGAGTTCAATTTCCAAGTCAACTACACATTTGAAATGGAGTTGAATTTGGAAATAGGCTCACCATTCAAGCCTCTTAGTATTGGTTGCATTGCAGCATTCCACAGGGATGTAATCCTCACAAAAATGCTATTTGATCCCAGGGAGAAAAAAAAGATAATGGATTGCCCCTCTACATGAAACCATAAAACAGAGTTCTGGGTTGCTGCCATTCAAATGAATAGAAACCGGCAGCAATTCTAACACCTATCCAGTTTCAATTTTGTAACATCTGCAGGCATCATTCTGGAAATGGTAAACATTTTAATGATCAGGCCCTGTCCACTTATGCCATTACTATTGCCAGCATTATCCCCCATTTTTTTGTGCAAAAGAGAAACTAAAAGGTGACAGATTGCTGCAAATGGAATGAATGGAAATGCCATTTGCATTCATTCCAGCAGCAGAAAACTTGCTACTTTCCCATTCCTTTGTTGTCCTTTAGAGATCTCACTTATTGCTTTGGAAAAATTCAAGAGCCAGCCACTACATTTTGATAATGCAGCTGGAACCCCAAGCATCAGCCCATGAATGGATTCAATAGTGCTAAACAACTTTATAATTACAGTCTATTCCTTTCTTTGCACTTAGAATTGATCCTGATTGGAGGGAGATTGAAGTTGTACATCCCCTGGAAAGTTAGATTTTATAAATATAAGTTTTTAAAGGTCTAATGCACATATCCCGAAATTCAAAAGCTGAACAAACAATTTATCCATTTAATGTTAATTTAAAATTGGACCAGTGAAAACTGGGATCTCCTGTACTCAAATGTAACTTGCTAATTCTAGTTTTATCTAGCTACCACAAGAAATGTCAACTTTTAAGTCCCTTGGTGTGAATTGTCTGCAAACACACACACACACACACACACACACACACACACGCTATAATTTGGCATATCTATATGAGCACATAGGAATACTGCTTTGGAAAATAAATGAAAAACAAATTTGAGTTTTTGTATTCATCATTTAACATGCTTACATGCAAACATTCAATATGCATTTATTAGTCCTACACATGTATATATGTGTGTGTGTGTGTGTGTAATATATATATATATATATATATATATATATATATATATATATATATATATATATATATATATATATATATATATATATATATATATATATATGGATTCCATCTCTTATTTTCTCCAAGTAGGGAAGTCCTTTGGTAGCTAGGTAGCACAGTGGATAGAGCTCTGGTCCTAGAGTCAGAAAGATGAATCTTTTTGAGTTTAATTCTGGCCTCAGACACTTAGTTCTGTGATTCTACTTAAATTCCTTAACCTTTTTGCCTCAGTTTCCTCATGTGTAAAATGAGCTGGAAAAGGAAATGGAAAACCACTCCAATGTCGCTTCCTAGAAAACCTCAAATGGTGTCCTAAAAAGTCAGACATGACTGGAAAACAACTGAACAACAAGGGAACTCCTAGTGGGGAACATTCTCCTTCCTGTTTAAGCAAATTAACTTCTGCTCTGAGAATTACAGCTTTAAAGAATTGGAGGTACCGTGAGTTTAAGTAACTGGTTAATAGTCGCATAAACAGTATGTGATAGATGATGTGCTGAAAGTGACTTTTCCCCCAAATATAACAGTTTCGTCTCAATAAAAATAGATGAGGGAAGGAAGGAAGGAAGGAAGAAGAAAAAGAGTGATGGAAGAGGAGAAGGAGAGAACAAGGAAGGGAGGACAGGAAGGATTTATTTAAAAACCTACACTACACCAAGTACCATGCTAAGCACATTGTAATTATTTTGTCATTTGATTCTCACAACAACCCTGTAAGGTAGATGTTATTATAATGGCAATTTTATAGTTGGAACAAGTGAGGTAGATGAAGAATAAATAACTTGTCCAGGGTCATACGTTCAATATTTTATCAAGTGCTTACTGCATTCAGGTTCCTGCCCTTGACACCAGGGATACAAAGAGAAAAAGAAATAGAAAAATAAAGTTCCTGCCCTTAAGAAATTTATATTTTCCTTGAGATGCTTATGTAGAGAAGTAAATACAATATAACTTGAAATTAAAAATGGAAAGTTAATTTGAAATTACAAAGTAAATTGAAATGATTATTAAGGATTTTGCTACTGCACATGTAGAAAGAGCCTTAAGCTGAGTTATAACTATATAACAGCAAGAACACTTTTTAAGAAGGAAAATTACTGTGCATGTGGCTACAAGTCTTAATTTGTTTAGATCACAATAGAAAATTCACAATAGTTCACCAAAATATTACTTTTAAATTGGCTTTTCATAGGCATAGTCAGAAGTAATGTCCATAACTCAAGATATGAGTCCTTACATACTGTGCTTTGATCAACCTCGACCCCAATCTGGAATGTTGTATTCAATTCTAGGTCCCATAGAAAGAAGAGTATTGACCAAATGAAAAGGATCTATAGGAAGGCATTTAGGATGATGGAGGGCTGCAAAACCATGGCATATGTAGATTGGTTAAGGGAAATTGGGATTATTAGCCAAGATGAGAGAAGACTTATAGAGGAATATGACAAATCTTCAAGTAGTACCTATAAGAAAGATTAAATTTATACTCTTTACCTCCAAAGGTAGAAGCAAGACTTTTGGATTAAATTTACAGATTTAGACTTAGAGGAGTGAGAAGATTTCTGACAATTAAATCTGGTCAAAAAGAAAATGGGACACTTCAAGGAGGCAGTCTATTCCCTCTCACTAGAGGCCTTCAGGATAATGCTGATGCCTTTTTCAAACGTTTTCCAGATGGGATTCTGGTTCAACTATTGGTTGGACTAAAAGGACTCTAAGGAAACTTCCAACACTGAGATGTTGCCATATCTGTTAGAGTGAAATTGTCTAAGCAATTTGGTTAATTAGTAATTAATAGAAAGCCAAACTACCCCTCCACCCTTCAGGCTCCTGTCAAATCATCACTATCACCAACATCATCATAATTATCATCATAGTTATCATCTTAATCTTAATTGTAATGGAAATTGTAGTCATAGAAATCCCTTCCCTGTTCTTGTCCCACAATGGAGCCTGGAACTTACCAAAATGTCTCATCCATTCATTTTTAGTCTCATCCTCACCAGTGGCTTTTTCTCAAAAATGAACTCAGATCTCCTCAGTCCTAGAACTTTTTCCCCCATTTGACCCCTTACTATTCCATTACTCTTCTTGACTACTACTCCCATCTCCCTTTCCACTCATCCCTTGCAATTTCATGAACTCTCATGACTAGATATCATCTCTAAACCAATTTTGATCAAATATGGAACTTGACTCCAGCTACCTACAATGAATGTCATTTCTTCCCCAAGTTTCCCAGTGGCACCCAACTCAACAAGACTGAAAAAAATCATGTTACTTTCCTCCCTCCCATAAAACTGCCCCACCTTCTGACCCTGGTATTTTTGTTTTATGATTTTAGTTTATATCCAGTTAATCGCCATTTCCTATACATTCAGCATGAACACTGAATCTTAACTCCCCCTCCTATTTCTAAAGCCATAGCCCTAGTAGAGTCTCTCAATGCCTGGTCTGTTGAAACAATTTTATAAGAGATCTTTCTGTTTCCAATGTCTTTTCCTTCCATTGTATCATTTAAACTCATTCCATAATTGTCTTTGTTATGCATAGTTTGGGTTATGCCATTCTTCTATTCAAAAATCATCAGTGGCATTTGATTACCTCATGAGGAAAAATATAACCTTTTAACTTGATATGCAAGGCTTTCCACAGTTTGGTGGTACTTGCCTAAATTTTCAATTTTTTTTTTATCATGTCATTCTTTACCTATACTCTTATCTTATGAAACTCTATTACTCCTGGATTTCTGAATATTCATTGCATTTTCTGGGCTTTTGTCAAATTATTCCTTTTTTATAAACATGTTGCATTTCATTAAAGATTCATGTGGGAAAGCAGAGGATAGAATTTTATTTTATTTAAAGCTCAAAGGGGGAAATACAATGAATTTAGGAGCAGGATTGGAGTGAATTCATGACATAACCAAGTCAAATCCTCTTTGAGGGTAGGAGATTTAATTTCCACAATCAGAATTCCCAAGGTTGCAGAAAAACAAAAGTGCCTTGTTTGGATCACTGTCTTCCTTGCTAGAAAGGTTTCCTTTTTATATTTTAGTTCCCTTGATAACAAGTGTGTGTATGTGCAAATTCATTGTGTACATGTGTGCATGCATGTATGTGTCAGTTTATGTTGTATATGTTGGGGACAGAATGAGGATAAAGGAAAACAAATTATATTTTTGATACTGAGAGTTTAAAGACAAAAATATATGCAGTTAATTGAGGAGCTATTGCATAAAGGCAAAGCAATTTTCCTGAAATATCACAATTTACATGTCCATCAAAATATCTAATGTAGGTACCTGCACTGTCAAGATTCACCTTAATCTTTCAACTAGAAAAAAATATGGCTTCTGAAGTGTTTGTATCAGATTTATATTATTTTTCATAGTTTCTCTAAAACCTCTAGCTCACCACTTATCCTCAAACTCTGTCTTTGTCTAGACTTCCTTTTTTTCCATTTTCTTTTGGTCTAATCATCTATAGTTAGAAATGAACCTTAGTAGAGAGGGAACACAAATTTTTATATAAACTCTTGATGACAACAAACTTTATTTTTCTTTATATGCTCTACACCTACCTCAGTGTTTGGCACATTATGGGCAATTAATACACCTTAATTCAATCAAATTAAATCCAGATTTCAGTGAAAGCTATAAGAAATATGAAAATTGAGCACTTGAATTATCATTCTTTATTTCAAAAAAAGAAAAATAATAATAATTTTATGTTTAATGCTAAATTGGTTTATTTGCTATTTCCAAAACTCAGCTTCTGACTTTCATGCCTTTGCATAGACTACCTTTCCCTAATATCTGAAAATCCCTCCACAACTCCTTCTTTTGTAACCCTTAGTGACCTTTAAAAATCTTATCTAAGGTACTAGGAATTAGAAGTGTTTTTTTTTTCCTAATTTCTTTAGTTGTTGGCATTGCTTACTCTTTGTTTTCTCTCCAATAGAATGTAAATTCCTTGAGGACAGGAATGATTTATTTCACCTTTGAGTCACCATCACCTACTATGGAACCTTGCACATTGTATTTGCTAAGTAGATATTTGTTCAGTTGGATTGGATAGGGATTCTTACCTATATTAAAGCTCTGCCAAGAGGAAAGTCCCATGCTCTTATCTATCAATAATTTTCATTGCTTCATTCATTGAGGATTTATTAAAAAGTACTATGCAGGTCCTAAGCAAGTACGTAATGTCAATCACTATGTTAGGTGTTTGGAATATAAAGACCAAAACAAAATAGACCTTATATTTTATTGCCTCAAATTATCATAATAATGATTTTACATTAAGAAAGTGAAAAAGGGTTGTAGAAACTGTAACCACTAAGTGGAATTTTGAAATAAAAACTAGATCAGCTTTTTGTTGAAATTGATTATAAAATGACTGCAATTTCAAATTTCTCACTGCACCCCAACTATCACAGATCCAGATATAACTTCATGGTAGAAGTTCACTACAATAAAATTCTTGGTAAATAGTCAGTTCTTATTGTTTGTTTCAGTCTTGTCTGACTCTCCATGACCCCATTTGAGATTTTCTTGACAGATTTTGAAGTGGTTTGCCATTTCCTTCTCCAGTTAATTTTTTACAGATGAGGCAACTGAGGCAAGTAGGCTTAAGTGACTTGACCAGGTTCAAACAACTAGTACGTGTCTGAGGCCAGATTTAAACTCAGGAAGACTCATCTTCCTGATTCCAGGCCAGAGTTCTAGCCACTATATTACCCAGCTGTCCACAAAACAATGAGTTACTAAGTAGTGTTAATTAAATTAACTCTCAGATTCATTCCACAGCATGTAACCAAACTTGAATGTTACAGAAACATCAAAAAGCACACAGACAAATGAGTAAACATCTTGGTAAATATTTCTTTAGGGAACGGGGAGGTAGAGAGAATAGTTTATTTTGCTTAAACATTAGATGCTACACAAGTGTTTGAGAGAAAGAACACTTCTCTGTCTTTTCTATGGATTCACATAAAGCCCCAAACTGTCAATTTCAGGTTATAGGGAACATTTTTCTTTTTGTACAGCTTTGGGAATTTAAACCAACTGAGCCAGGCTGAGGAAAGGCATCTGGGTTTCTTCTAGTGGCAGCTCTCAGTCACTGGAGTATTTGGATTGATTGGTGGCAGTGCAGGAGTGGCATTTATACAGTATGTGTGTGAATAAAGTATGAAACAAGGCCAATAAATCCTATCCCCAATGAAAATATGTTAAGGCTTCTTTCATAGCTAAAAATAGATGATTCCCTCCATTCACATCTGATTTTATGTTATGTACAAAAATGTCCATGCTTCATTCAATTTATACTTTTCCTCAAAATGTGACAATGCTTGCTCCTCAAACTAGCTTTGATTTCATTTACTTTATTTTACAGAATTTAAAATGTCTCTTTTCCAATCCAAGCTTGAAAATTATTTCCAGAAAATCCTTTAAACCACCTAAATTTTAGCTGACCTCAAAAAATATGCATTTTTCCTGAATTTATTGACCAATCCTATCCAACCCGCATCAGAGTTAGTGAATCTCAGAGGTGAGAGAAACTTCAAAAGTCTGTACCTATGCAGGAATCCCCTCTACAATATACTTGACAAATGGTCATCCAGCCTTCATTTGAGGACCACTAGCAAAAAAGGACAACATTGCTTCCAGAGACTGCCCATTTCAGTCTTAATCGCTGGTTTTTATATCTGTTAAGAAAACATCAACCTCTTCTTAAAGGAGAGAAAAAATGAGTGTGGTTCTACTAGTAAATTTTATCTAAATGTCCTTATCATTCCAGCCAAAAAATTTCTACTTCATTTATTGAGCTTGTATTCAAAAATATGGTATTAATGATATGACAATATAATTCTAGAGAGTACGATACATAGTATAGTGCAAGACGTTAGATAATACTTTGAAGATCTCTAGTTTTCTCCTTGAGAGTACTCCCTCCATATATATAGATCAAAACAGTTTTGTGCCTCAGTAGCTAGACTTTGAAAGTGGGTAGGCTTGAAAAGGTATTCACTTTTAAAGTCAACCTCATGATGAGCCTTTCTGAGCTGAGCCAGGCTGGTTTTTGAATGGCAAACATAAAATCTATCAACAGTCATTTTCTATCTGATTCACCCCAACATGACAAGAATTACTTAGGTGTCAACTATGTAAAAGGCACTTTCTAGGTGATGGAGAATATAGAAAGAGGAAAGGAAGTGAAACGGGGAGGGGAAGGGATAAAGACAGATCCTACTACTCACTTTTCATGTATCTTGTCCTAGCCTTTCTTATCTCTGTGTCTTTGTATACTATGGCCAATATCTTTAGTATCAACCACAATGGTTTTGGAGGAAGACCATCCCCTAAACTCACACACACACACACACACACACACACACACACACACACACACACACACACACACACTTCTGTTTGTTAAATCCTTTCCTTCATTCAAAGCCAAGTTCAAGTACCATTTTCTTGCTGAAGCTTTCCCTGATTTTTAGATCTTTTTTTTCCTGGTAAATAGTGATTTCTTCCTGAATGAATTTGTACTATTCCATATATTCTGTCCTTTAAAAAATGAACTTGGTCCAGGTCAATAGATTGCCTCTAGTCCATAATAGGGATTAAACCCCTTTCTGCACCAGTGAGGAAGGGAAGAATTTCCAGAAAGTTTCCACGCATGTAGTTCAGGCATCTTTAGCAGTTTCCCTTTCCTCAGCAGGATAAACTGCTTAAAGAGTAGGAAAGTGTCAGTGAGAGAAGCCATCAGCTGAGATGGAAGCAGAGTTAAAACCAGACATTCTCAACAAAGACCCAGAGTGGGGATGACAACAGCAAGGTCTGGGTTTCAGACTGAAAGAGGTTTCTTCTAGAAGGCAAAAGGAGGCTAGACAAGGAACAGAGGAGATGCTTTGGTATTTCAGAAAGGGGACTGGATTTGTAATCAGAAGATGTGGGTTTGACTCTTAACTCTTCCCCAGTAAGTGATTCTGCTCACTTGTGTAACACAGAGCAAGTCTCCTAATCTTTTGGATCTCAGATCTTCATAAATTAAATACAGCTTGGACTAAATGACTTCTGATATCCCCTTAAGCTTTTCATGTTCCACAATCTTATGTCAGTTACTAAAAGACTATATCAGCACATTCAAGTTTTAAGTCCAGTTTTGGGTTAGCAATCCATTGCCCAATCTAACAAAACTGTATCATCCGGGATGATTTTCTCTGTGGAAAACACAGACCAATCTGGTGTTTCACACCCACCAGTTTGAGGACTCTCCTTAGTGTATTTATCTTAATTAGTTTCCTTGGAACTTAAGAAGCACCAGAGAGTAGTTTTATGTAATGCTGGACATCGTGTGTGAATTTATATAATTATAATTTCTATAATGTCTGTGTTCTTCAATAGATTTTAGATTTTTATAGTCAGCTGTTGGGTCTTGCTTCATTTTTCAATTACCAGGGATTATGAGTGGGATCTTATGCCTTGGATATAGGCTCATACTGGAAGAAACTTCAGGTGGTAGCAGATTAATAAATACTTATTGAATCAATTCAACTGTTATCTCTGTGTCACCATCATCTTGTCTGCATTACAGTTGGGGCTTAATAAAATATTTGTTGGGTTTTATTGGATGACAAATTCTTACCCATATGGAAGTGCTCCCTGTGTGGGTGGTTTAAAGGATTTTGTGGAAATAATTTTCAAGCTTGGTTTGGAAAAGAGACATTTTAAATTCTGTAAAATAAAGTAAATGAAATAAAAGCTAGTTTGAGGAGTGAGCATTATCACATTTTGAGGAAAAATATAAATTGAATGAAGCATGGACATTTCTCTCATCAGTGTTAGAGTTATGTGTTTATTTATTTATTTGCCAAAAATTACTTATGTGCCAAACACTATGCAAAGGATTGAGAATACAAATTAAATTTTTCTGATGGAAATAGTTTACACTTAGGATCCCAAGATCATGAGACACAGATCACACAGATAACATGACTTCCTAAAGGACATAAATTTAAGAGAGAGCCAGTATTTATTTATCAGAGCCAGGATTTATTCTTAGACTAGTAAAGAATATTAGAGATTTATTTAGTCTAAACCTCACGCAATGAAGCAATCTTCTCTTTGATATCCTTGACATCTGTCCCTACTTCAAAGTCCCAGTAGCAGAGTCTAAAAAAAAAGTACTGTCTAAAATTATTGCTACTACTGTACCTTGTAAATTAATTGATTGCTATTTATATATTAATGACTTTTACATAAATTTTGGCAGTAAGTATTTATTATTAATTAATATTATATATCAGTAAAGTATTGGCCACATGTCTCCATAACTTCTGATGATCTCAGGCCTTCATACCTACATTTTCCTAAGAAGAACATACATCAAGAGACTTTACTTGTAGCCCAACATGGCCCCCTTTAATCTGTCTATGGCTGGAAAGTAATCTCAGCCCATATTTTTATGGGTTTTTATGCTCCAGGGGTTCTTTTATTGCTGTTTTTGGGTATTAGGAACTCTTTGTGTTTAATGTCTTTCCTCCACCATCTTGGCTCCTCCCCCTTCAAATTACGCACATCAAGAGAAAGCATTCAGAGCCAAGAGAATGAGTAAGGAGTGTGAGCCTCATATGATCAAGGGCTTTATCCTCTTTTGATAGAGGTCAGTCATTATACATTTTTAAAAGTTAATTGGTTAGCAAGATTCAATTCCATTGGTTCACATGAATTGAGGGTAGTCTAAATTAAAATTAACTCTACAGATAACATAAGGGAAGAGTATGCAAAAGAATAGCAAAGGCTAAGTCCAGTATCTAGGTGTGGTTTAGACAAAAAACAATATTTATGTCCATTTCTTTTGTTCCTTTGGGTTTGTTCCAGACGAGAACTAAATTTTCTGGAATGGGGGAGGGGGGAGGGAAGAAAGGACCGAAATTGATCCCTGGGTCCCCCCAAGAATTACATCATTAATAATTATTTTCTCACACAAAGTTGACCATTCTAATTTTGGGCAACATTAATCTATTCAGAATAAATATAATCCCTTTTATCTGTACAATATATGTTAGGATTGCTAGCATATTCTTCCCTATGGGACAAGAATTCCCTTCTCCAAATTAAACATGACTAGTTTTTCCAGCCATTTCTCACATGTATGACAGACCCTTTGACATCTTGGTACCATCCTTCTAGATTTGTTTTAGTTCAACAATGCCAGGCCCTTACATATTTCTGGAGTATAGGATAGATAAGACACAAATAGAATTCAAAACAGAAAAAAAAAATAGTTCACCTTATTTATTTAGCATTTAATAGTGTACAAATTATCTTACCTACATTATGGAATGTGATCTTTCTAACATTGACGTGGTCAGTAATATCATTATCTCCATTTTATAGATGAGGAAAATGAAACTACATAAATCCAGCTCCTCCAAATCAAAATCTAGCAGCATTTCCCCCATTACACTTTTTCTCATATCTTAAAAAGTTAGATCAATTCAATTTCTAGGGGTTTTTTTTTTCAGAGAAGAGTTGCCTCACAAGATACAGAATGATTAATGCTGATCTCTCAAAATCACTAAGGTATAAAGTGTTACAAAAAGTATTAATATAACCATGTGATAAAGTAGGTTTGTATCGATGAATCACAGTGATGGCCTGTCCAAGGCCTTATCTGCAGCAGTGAAAAATGAGGTCATTAGTGAAAATCAAATGCAAATATTATAGGATTCTGGAACATTTCTCTTTACACATTAGAGATGGAGTTTTCATTTTAACTTGAAGAAATGTACACACTTCAATTTTTAAGAAGTATCTCTGAAAACTAAGGTCTATTATTTAAAAGAATTTGAAGTTCTGAAGCTGAATTGTTTTAGGGTTCTGGTTATATATGACGATTTATATGAAATGCATAAAAGAGAAAACATTATTCTTTCAGGAGAACCAAAGATTTGAGATAACAGTTTGAATACATAATAAAAATAGTAAATAATTGTTTTCTGTTCTAAGGATTGGCTAATTATTATAGAGAAACAAATCTTAAAACTTCAAAGATGGTAAAGTGTCTTATGTTTCTGAGTGATCTTGTCTTTATCAAAACAAAAGCTACAGAATCCAAAAAGCTGAAGTTATATCTCTAAAGGCCTTACATTTCTATAAGTACCCCTTCACACAAACATCAGTACTCCAAGAAATCTGTGATCTCAAAGCTATTGGTATTCTCTTTAGAAAGTAGATTGATAGAGGCAAAACTAGTAACTCTGACATCTGGAATCACCCATTCCATTTTCTTTGCCAAGAAAACTCCAGACTGAGTTACAAAGAGTCAGACATGACTGAGAAACCTGAACAACATTAACAGTCCCTTGTACCCACAAGGCACCTAAATGGCACAGTACATGGACTTCTAGTTCTGGAGTCAGGAAGATGAGAGTACAAATGCAGCCTCAAACACTGAACTGTGTGACCCTGAAAAGTCACTCAGTTTCCTCAACTCTAAAACCCTACATCGCAGGGTTATTCTGTGAATCAAATGAGATTATATTTGTGAAGCATTTGTCATAGTCCCTGGCCTGTAGTAGGTAATATATTCTTTTTTGTTCCATCTCTCCCTCTTAATTTCTCTGGACATTGGTTTCCTCTTCTATCAAAGAAGGGGTCTTGGCAAATGACCTTTAATGCCCCCTCCAGCTTTGTAACTATGATCATAATTCACATTTCACAGCTGGGTTTTATCACATAAGGCTGATACTTTTTTTTTTTAATCAGTGCTTATAGATTGATTAGATCTTCCATAAAGGATAATTTTACATATAAAATATGTCATTTGTTCCTCACAAAAACCCTCTGAGGTAAATAAAGATTATTATCATCATTTTATATATGTGAGGAAACTGAACTTATGAGAAAATTGATAATTAATTGTTAATATTGGGGAGACACAGGATTTATGCCTTACTGAAAACTTATTCTTTACTAAAACATGCCAACATCTGAAAGACATTGTTAATAATGAGCTTGGATTAACTTTCTCCTCAACCTTGTTCCGACCTTACCCAGCTGGGGAAGCCTACTGTGTTCTACTCAAGTTTGGATAGGGATTTTTTCTTTTGTTAGATTGCCCAAGGTTGTGGGTAGTATGGAATTAAACAACAGGATCAAAGTCAGGTCCCCCAGCCCTCATTAGAAT
Source organism: Dromiciops gliroides (assembly GCF_019393635.1). NCBI lineage: Eukaryota > Metazoa > Chordata > Mammalia > Microbiotheria > Microbiotheriidae > Dromiciops > Dromiciops gliroides. The sequence continues at coordinate 146,725,939 of NC_057866.1, forward strand.
AGGTCCACCTCTCATTACAATATCCATTTTCTCTCATTACTTGTTAACCAATCAGAATCAATGGCTACCCTCAGTAACACCCCCTCTTCCAAGAACATATAAGTATTGAGTGGGCTTTATAAAGGGTGTTTGGAATTTTATATATAACATTAAAGGAAAGTTCAGTGATTTACCCAAGGGTCACGCATTTACTCTAGTAAATTTCTAAAGCTGAACAATAATAAATGGAAGATGCTAAATCTTTCCTGAGTTCCAGTCCAATAACTATCCATACATCCAATTTATTCTGTAAATAGCTTCTTTATACATAGTTGATTTCATGTTCTCTCCACCAATAGACTATGAGCTCCTTGAGATCAAGGAATATTTTTCTAACCTTTCTTTATATACTTAGCATAGTACTTGGCACATAGTAAGCATTTAATAAATGCGTATTGACTGACTGAAAACAATCCTCTCCAGAGTTACACAGCCAGTATGTGTCAGAAATAAGACTTACCCTAATTCTTCCCGACCTGCATGCCAGTTCTCTATCCTATATAACAGGCTGATATATATATGTGTGTGTGTGTGTGTGTGTGTGTAAAAGAGGAAATATACTATACTGAGTTATGTATCTGATTATTTTGTTTGTTTTTTTTGGGGAGAAATAAGAGTTAAATGATTTGCCAGGGTCCCACAGCTAGTAAGTGTCAAGTGTCATAGGCAGTATTTGAACTCAGGTTCTCCTGAATCCAGGGCCAGTGCTTTATCCACTGTGCCACCTAGCTGCCCCTTGGTTATTTTTTTAAAACATGAACATAAAACATTGAATTGTTATGCTACTATTTTATTTGTATACAGTTCATCTCTTAGTCAAACATTTTCATTCTTCAAGAGGAGATACTTCTTTTTAAGATATGAGAAAAAGTGGAACAAGGGAAATACTGCTGGATTTGGATTCAGAGGAGCTGTATTTATTTTGTTTCATTTCCCTGATTAATAAAATGGATATAATAATATTACTGACCATGTCATTGTTGGAAAATCACATTCCATAATGTAGGTATGATAATTTGTAAGGTGAACTTTTTTTCTGTTTTGAATTCTATTTGTATAATTATGAGAATCCAATGATATAATGTATATAAAGCAACTTGCAAAATTTATAGTGCTATACAAATACCAAGTGCCTGTGGTAGCAAACTTTTTTTTATACTTTTTAACATAAGACTTACTTTTTAGGCTTGCCATAAATACTTTGAATTGAATCTAGTAATTCTTAATGTCAAAAGCATTCTCTAGTGGTATACCAAAGGACACTTTCCTTGGATCAATATTATTCAATATTTTTTTTACTTTAATTTGGATGAAGACTTAGGAGGCATGATTATCCAATTAGCAAGTGACCCATTGATGAGCATGATAATCATCATATTGGATGACCAAATCAAGATTAAAGAAGGTCTCTACACATTGAAATATATTGACTTTCAGTGCACCTGCAACCTCAAAATAATTCAGTAGTGTTATGTAGCCACCAGAATACTGGCATCTACTCTTTTTGGAAGTTTTCTTCTCAATTTATTAAGAGGGTATGCATGCATGTGCACATAGTCATACATGGTGTATATTCATACACATATTGTGCTTGTGTACACCTATACACATGCATGCACATACATACCTATATACATAGATACCTTTAACTCAAATATATCAGAAATTATAAAATACTTCATTGCTTGCTAAAATAGAGAGTGATGAAGAAGATATGAAATGTTATAAATTCTGTTGTGCGTATCCTTCCAACTGAATGCATTTTGAAACATGGAATACAAATGTTTACCTTTCTTTTATTATTTGCTTTCCTTCTTCATACTATTTTCATATATACAAAAGATTTTCAGATAACAGAGAACAACAGAGATAGAAAATATGTCTCTGATTTAGGGGAAAATATTCTACTTTTACAGCATGTTTTTTGTTGTTGCTGTTTTTATATTAAGCATGTTATTTTAGATCTGACAAGGCACAATTCCTCTGGGGGGGGTGAAGCCCTGTTTTCCCCCAAGTACAAGAAAATACTAGATAGAAAAAGACAAACATTGTAAGATACCATGTGCTTATTTATTCCTTTCCCCCCTTGAATTTTAAAAATCATTAAAATTAATTCAGTCCTTAGATTGTACTTTTGTGCTGAAAATAGTAGAAGCATCATGTTTAAAATTATCATTATAAATGATAATAATATATCACTTTGAAAAAAGTAAAAACTTACACAATCCTAGAAGTATCTCTGAAAACAGCTGCACAACCCTTCTGAAGCTTCAGACAATATGCCCTCCACCCTATAAGCAGTGCCCCACTTTAACAAATAGTTAAAAGTCAAGAAATGGTGTGGAAAAATGAGCAAACAGAAAAAAAATATTGACAAAGAAAGTTTCTTTGGTCATAAGGAAGATCAAAATATACCCTCAGAAGAAGATAAAAAAGTCAAAGCTCCTACATCCAACACTTCCAAGAAAAATATGAATTGGTCTTATGCCATAGATATGCTCAAAAAGGATTTTGAAAGTAAAGTAAGAGAGGTAGAGGAAGAAATGCAAAAAAGAAATGAGAGTGATGAAAGCAAATCATGACAAAAAGCCAACAGCTTGGTAAAGGAGACACAAAAAAAATTGAAGAAAATAACATCCTAAAAAACAGACAAGACTAAGTGGCAAAAGAGGTAGAAAATGCCTATGAGGAAAAGAACACCTTGAAAAGCTGAACTGGGGGTCCTGGGTTGTAAGGGTCCTCTGTTCACAGGAGTTGAGGTCAGCTAGAGCAGGGCAGACCCAATATTGAGAAGCCTGATGGTCTCAAGCTCCCCTTGAATCTCAGTGCACATTTGCCTGTCTGCCAGTCTGCTCCTCGACGGTTGCCCCAGCCTCTGCCCTGCCATGGCCATCTACAAACTGGTGTTGATCCAGCATGGAGAGAGCACCTGGAACCTGGAGAATTGCTTCAATGGCTGGTACAACACAGACCTGCGCCCTGTTGGGCAAAGAGGCCAAGCACAGTGGACAAGTGCTGTGAAATGCTGGCTATGAATTTGATATCTGCTTCATCTTTTTCCAGAAGAGAGCAATTCGTACCCTTTGGACAATACTGGATGCCATTGACAAGATGTGGTTGCCTGTAGTGAAGACTTGACACCTCAATAAGCAGCACTATGGAGGTCTGATGGGCCTCAACAAATCTGAGAAAGCTGCTAAGCATGGTGAGGCCCAGGTGAAGATCTGGCGCTGATCCTACAACATCCCACCACTTCCAAAGGAGCCTGACCACCCTTTCTAGAGCAACATCAACAAGGATCTGCTATGCAGATCTGACTGAGGATCAGCTGCCCTCCTGTGAGAGCCTGAAAGATACCATTGCTAGGGCTCTACTCATATGGAATGTGAAAATTGTTCCCCAGATCAAGGAGGGAAAAGTGTTCTAATTGCAGCCCATGGCAATATTCTTGGAGAGATTGTCAAACATCTTGAGAGTCTGTCTGAAGAAGCCATCATGGAGCTCAATCTGCCCACTGCATTCCCAACGTGTATGAGTTGGACAAGAATTTGAAACCTATCAAGCCCATGCAGTTCCTTGAAGATGAAGAGACTATGCACAAAGCCATGCAGGCTGTGGTAGCCCAAGGCAAGTCCAAGAAGTGAAAGCAGGCTACCAGCATGTGCCAGCAGTAACCTGGTCCTTCCCTTCTCATCTCCACTTCTTTCCCCTCCCTACTCCACACACTGACCATAATTTTAGGGATCACAACACATAGTTGCAGGTAGGGGACTGATGGTTCCCTTTATCATTTCTTCCTCCCTATTTCAGATCAATTACTTTTTCTCATGTTGCCCCTTCCGTCAGCCACATTAGTCAAAATGTCTCCTGGGTGGTTTGGCCCAATAAGGACCTGGTTAGGGGTTAGGGATGGGGACATAATAAGAAGTGACCAATGTAGGGAGTTGAAAGAAACAATTGTTCCAGCTATTCCTATGAGCCAGTCCTACCAGTAGGGCAGACCTCTCAGGGGCTGTTGTATGACGCTGCCTATAACCCAGGTAGTCATTTGAAGAATCATGAAGGTCTTGTTTGGATGTTTCCTCCCTGACCGAAGAAAAATTGATCTGGGATGTTAGGATCATGTCCTAACGTTTACTTTTGAATTTGCTTTAGCTTTCACAAAAGACCCTGCTAGAGTGGTTGTTAGTGACTTTTGAAATTAAATTGTTCCACTTGGTAATTATCAGAGAGATATATCAAGCTGCATCAGAGATGGGAGAGTTCCTTGATTTCTAAGGAGTGGCCAAATACATCCAACTATGGGTTTTATAGCTCCTGCTCTGTTTAGTGGCAATGAAATGCCCATACATTATGTTGAAATGTGTCTCATCCCATTGCTTTCCACCTCATATCCAGCCACCTGGATCCTCATCAGTTTGAGCATAACTGTACTAACCCTTACCTGCCCCACCCCTTTTGTTATTGTTAATTATAATAAAGGTATGATGTGCAATAAAAAGAAAGAAAGAAAAAGAAAGGAAAACAAAAGCCAAATTGGCCAAATAGAAAAGGAGGTACAAAATCTCTCTGAAGAAAATAACTCTTTAAAAATTAGGATTCAGAAAATGGAAACTAATAACTTTATGAAAAATCAAGAAACAACAAAGTAAACTAAAACAATAAAAAAATAGGAGTGTGATGTTTAAAATTTAAATATGTGGTCACCTTAAATTAGAAGCTTTAGCACCAGTCTTTGGGCATTAAGCATTTACTAAAGCATACCAGGTATTCACGTGGAGTTCAGAAAGTTACAAAAAGGCCTATGTAGCCTAGAGTTCCAGCCTGGTCTGGTTCTTCCTGAAGTCCTCGGCCACAAGCCTGCTTCAACCATGAAGTTCTCTCAAACTGAGTGTGGAAGCTTTTTATAGTCTGGAGCAGAGGTGGTCCTTACACACTGCTTCAAGCTGATTGGTAGGCATCATCCAAATCAATTTGTTCACTGGACTTGAAGGTGGTCTCATGTTGAATTCAAAATCCTTAGCTTCTGAGAACAATACCTTCTTAAGAGCTAGCCAGGTGTGTTTCTAATCTAACTTGAAGTAGGCTAATCAGCAAAGTCAATCCCTCTCACTTAATTTAATCAGTTTAGATTAATCTCCAGGTGAGCCTTTGAGTATCTGCCAAATCTCATTATTTTCTCATAGAAGGCAATGTGAAATATCTCATTGGAAAAAAAAAAATAACTTTGAAAATAGATCCAGGAGAGATAGTTTGAAAATTAGTTGACTATCTGAAAGCCATGATCAAAAAAAAGAGCCTATACATCATCTTCCAAGAAATTGTCAGGATAAATGGCCCTGATATTCTAGAAGTAGAAGGTAAAACAGAAGTTGAAAGAATTCACTGATTACCTCTTGAAAGAGATCCTAAAATGAAAACTCCCAGGAATACTGTAGGAAATTTCAGAGCTTCCAGATCAAGGAGAAAATATTGCAAGTAGCCAGAAAGAAACAATTCAAGTATTGTGGAACCACAGAGAGTATAACACAAGATTTAGCAGCTGCAACAATAAAGGATAAGAGGACTTGGAATATAATATTCCAGAGGGCAATGGAACTGAGATTACAACCACAAAACACCTACCCAGCAAAACCATGTATAATACTTCAGGGGAAAAAATGGGAATTTAATGAAAGAAAGGACTTTCAGGAATGCTTGATGAAAAGAACTGAACTGCATAGAAAATTTGACTTTCAAACACAAGACTCTAGAAAAGAATAAAAAGGTAAACAAGAAAAAGAAGTCACAAGGATATTAAAAGATTAAACCTTTTCCATTCCTACATGAGAAAATGATACTTGTAAGTCATAAGAACATTCTTGTTACTATGACACGTGAATGGAGTATATTCAGACAGATGGCAGAGGTGTGTATGAGAATGATTATTAATACTGAATTTCTTGGGGACCCATGGGCCCAGTTTTAATTGACTTTTTCTTCTCCTCAAACCCCCCACCCACCCACCTACACACACCCAACCCACCCACTTCAGAAAGCTCAGTTCTAGAGATAGTTCTAAACTTTTTCAGGAGAAGCCTAAGGGTACAATAGAAATTGATGTAGACTCTTTTGTCTAGTTCAGTGAACTGATGTGATTAGGCCACACCTAGATGATGGACTGCTTTGAGCAACTTATGGGGTAGTATTTTGGATACTTCTCCTATGGCATCTATAGTATTCATTTTAATGTGTACCACCCTCAAGTCGTGTCAAACAATGTAATTGGATGATACTAGCCGATTAGCTTGTATCAGTGTATAGTGACCCACCTCTATCAAAAGAGGATAAAAACCAAAACCATATGAGGCTCCTGGTTGTTGCCATATTGGATTACCTTCTTGGCCCATATTGCTGTCTCTTGGTGTGATTTTTCCTCTTAGCACAGAGTAGGTAATGGAGGGCTTCTGAACATGGCTTACAGGCCATGTGCTCTCTCTCAGAGACATGGTGCTGGGGCTTTTCGCCTTTTGTTAAATGCCACATGGTCAATACTTTACTAATATTTAATAGTTTCTATGTATTTATGTTCCTAGTGTATAAAGATAAAATAATTCCATATTTAAGGGATAGATTAAAAATAATTATGTACAAGAAACATGTATTAAGTCTCTAATATATGATATGTGCTACAAAAAGGGCATACAATGATAGAGTGATACATATTCTGCCCTAATATCATTGGCCTAGCCATTCCCTTTACACAGACCTTCAGTGACATAGTATATGTTCTTCAAGCACTACTGAACCTGAAAAATTACTCCTTGACCAACTTTTTGAGGTCCTTCCCTAGATTTAGTTTGGCTAGCTCACAGATAATAGACAGCAAGCCAATATTGAAATCCGTTAGAGCTTTGGAGGACTTGAAAAATTGAAGAATTTGTATTTCACTAGTATAGACAGAGTCAGTTTTTTTGCTATATGGTATAAAGCATCAATGTTTTATAACAAAGGAAAGAATAGTATACTTTAGATAACATTCTAAAATGTGATGGATTAACATATATTCAAAGAAGCATGTGTGCGTGGACATACAGAACATATGACTCTAAATATAAACCATTTTTGTTAAAAACTCTGCTTAAGGGAAAGGAAGGAAGGAAAAAAGAAAAGATGGAAGGAAAGAAGGGAAGGAAGGAAGTGTAATGACTGGAATGACGCCACCTACTGGAGAATTACTGTAGGAAAGTTCTGCCATGAAGTGAGGGTCTTTGAAGGCAAGACCAGGAGTCTTTTCTTTGGTGTCAGGAAGTGATGTTTGCTTGTGGGAGGAAGAAGGAGGGAGCCTGGTGCTCTGACTGGGGCTTTTTCCTCAGGATGCTGGTGACGAAGGGAGCTAGAAATATGCTCTCTCTTTAATAGATAGATGAATGTAGGCCTCTCTCTGTTTACCAAATTCTTATTCTCCTTAATAAATGCTTAAAAGTCTAACTCTCGCTAAAGCTTATAATTTATTGGCGACCACTCATTAGATTTTAGACAGACTAGCTAGAATTTTAGCCCCTTAACAGATGGCTGATCATGAAGAGGAAAGCTGAACCTCACTCTTCTGATCTTCCAGTTGGGTAAGAAATTTCCCCTTCCCTGTCCGTTTAAATCCAAAGTACTACTGAATTGCCTGGTGTTTTCCCTTAAATTTTTTTCAAATGGACCTTTTAAACTCCCTAATTACCCTATTTTTGAGTTTAGTCTGTTTAACCAGACAAATGGGAGATAAGATCATGTTAGTGCTTTGTTTTTATGGATTTTCTATTTTTATTTTTATTTTTGTTAGAAGAGCCAGCTAGGTGCTCACACAAGGAAATATCTCCCCCTCTCCCAACCATGCTTTTTCAGAGAAACCTGAAGAGATTCCTGCAGCTTTTCCCAGTTCTAACACTAATTGTTGCTCTAATTTTGCATGCCTTGAGGCAAGGACCCACCCTCTAGAAGCTTTTAATCCCCTAGCACCTGGAGGCAAAGTGGGGGAAGAGGAATCTAGGCCTGAGTTCAAAATCAAGTCTGATTCAAATTGCCCTGGTCCCTCCCCTCCTCTCCAGACCCCACTTTCTATCCCTCCCTTGGCCAAGCCCCTTGATTCCCCTGCCTGGGAAGTCCAGAGATCTAATGCACATGTGCAGCTTTCTGTACCTACATTTGCATTGTACCTACATTCTGTACCTACATTGCAGCTTCAGGCTCAGCCTTTCCCCAGCCTGGCTGTGCTTCTGACTCAACCTTAGAAAGCCCTTTAAGTTCCAGATATGCTCATTTTGTTCATAATTTTGCTAATCTGCCTTTGTCTTTAATTAGTAACCTTATAAAGCATTTGTATGGTGAAAAGACTGACAGATAACATAGAGGGGTTAAAGAAGAAAAACTTAAACTAAATAAGAATGAGAATCATCAATATAGTTCAAGACTCCACTTCTTTTGCCTTGGAAGGGTATATATTTTGCCGAAATGTAGAAGCAATCAGCAAGGTATTGATATGAGTATTGGGGATTTTAGATATTGGAATCAAAAGTGTTCTGAATTCACTCAGAGTAATAGTATCAGTTCAGAGATTACATAGGATTTCTATGTTATTACATCTACATTTTGAAATTAATGGTTTGGGTTTATTTTCAGAGATTTTTATGCTTTTGAGATTGTGTTTTATATTTAGTTGTTTTTAAAAAAGAGAATATTTGTAAAAGCTTTTTATAGTCATGTGATCAAATTTATATTTTATAATACTCTTATTAATATTAAGTTCATATTCATTTAGATTTCCCTAGTTTGAATTTCATTGTCTTTTATTGTTCCATGTGTATTTTCTTTTATTCATTCATCTATCTAATTTTGAAACATTGCAAGATGGTTTGGATTTCATAATATAATGTTAATTGTGGGAGTATTGTGCTCCCATATTCTGAGTTGTTTGTTTTTGTTCTCAACTGCTTATTTGATCAAACTCTTTAAAGCATTTCCCTGGCAAATTGGTTGCCATGGCAAGTGTAAATTGATTCTAGAAGTATTATTATTATTTTTTTTTTGGTGAGGCAGTTGGTGTTAAGTGACTTACCCAGGGTCACACAGCAAGTAAGTGTTAAGTGTCAGAGGCCGGATTTGAAATCAGGTATTCCTGAATCCAGGGCCGGTGCCTTATCCACTGCGCCATCTAGCTGCCCCTAGAAGTATTGTTTTTGATAAGCGTATTCCAAAAAAAAAAAAAAAGAGGGGAACGTTTGTAAAAATTTTCTTTTTTTAAAAAAAGTTTTCTTTGACATTGTGTTGTGCTTTAACTTGTATTTAAATATGTTCTGATTTTTCACAAATGTAACTGTATACTGAGTAAAAAAAAGGGGTATTATTTGAAATCATTGCATAATTATATATTATATTCTGAGTCAAGATATATTCACATTTTGGGGGGATCATTTATTATCCTCAATTTTTAAATCCATATGAGACTTGGATTATGGGAATTTATCATTCAAGACATTAATTGCCTTTATTCTGAGTTATCAGATGACAGTTGGCCAAGATGCCATCCAATCACAAGAGGAATACATGCAAGAGCAGACACTGAACTGTCACATGAGGGGAGACATGTATGAAGTCAAGGTTTGGCTGAGGGAACGGCTTTTGACAAATGTTGAGGTTGGATTCTCTTGGTTTAATATTTTATTTTCTTTTTCCCCACAATACTGTACAGATGGCTGGAAGTTTTGATCCCACCCATCTCATTCTACACCTGGCTTCTATGCCCCCTTCTATATGACTGATGCCATGGACATCTCAATCCCATGCATCTGATTAAGTCTGACTCAGTTTCCTCCAATACCTTCGGTAGCACGGACATATATTCCATCCACCTATTTTAAGCCTGGCATACTGCATGGACAGTATATATTGCTCAAGTGTGGGAATGCTCATATCCCATCATTTCTCTGTTCTTTTATGGTAACCCCCATAATTATCTCAGGTGTCATGATAAATAGTGTTGGATTTGGCCTTGACATCTGTTACCAATTATATTAGATTTTTAAATTTCTCATAGTGACATGAGGATAATTAGGCAGATGATGCAAAAAGTGATGAAACAAAGATAAAAATTATTTTAAGAAATTAATATTGCAGCAATTGTCTTCTCAATTTACCCTCCATAAGGGGGGACTATGGTAATATTATTTTTTTTTTTTTGCGGGGCAGTGGGGGTTAAGTGACTTGCCCAGGGTCACACAGCTAGTAAGTGTCAAGTGTCTGAGGCCGGATTTGAACTCAGGTACTCCTGAATCCAGGGCCGGTGCTTTATGCACTGCGCCACCTAGCCACCCCCATTAATTTTAAAGAATGGTTCAATTTTTGTTTTATTATATGTTTCATTGTAACAACTAAGATTCTGAATTCCCTTAGACATGTTTTTGAGAACTTTCATTGTTTGATTTGATTATTGACAAAGCTATTTTAAAGTTGTGTTAAGCTCAATTTTGTAGGAAATTTTCCTGGCTGATTATCAGCATCCACACATCAACCCCTGAAAAGACTTCCATTCCACAACTACACCTAGAGGACATCTGAGAAAAGACTTTCAGAGACTTTAAATGAACAGTTTTGTTTTGTTGTTGTTGTTTTTCTTCTTTTTCTCTTTCTGTTATAATACACACTGTCTGTAACTTGTACTCTCTGCAGAGGCCCTCCCTTTGCATGCCCAATGGCAAAGCATCAGTTCATGAGGACAAAAAATTGCCCCTCTGGACAAAACTTTCCTCTCTTCCTTTTCTATATTGTTATTAACATATTGTTAGTTAGCATAGGTTATTATATTCTGTTATTTTTGACTGTTTCATCAAGGAAACACCCCATTTCTTGAGGAAACCAAGGGGGGACTGTAATGATTGGAATGATGCCACCTACTGGAGACTTACTATAGAAAAGCTCCGCCATGAATTGAAGGTCTTTGAGGGCAAGACCAGAAGTCTTTTCTTTGGCGTCAGGAAGTGATGTTTGCTTGTGGGAGGAAGAATGGGGGAGCCTGGCACTCTGATTGGGGCTTTTTCCTGAGGACACTGATGGAGAAGGGAACTAGAAATGTGCTCTCTCTTTAATAGATAGATGAATATAGGCCTTTCTCTCTCTGTTTACCAAATTCTTATTCTCCTTAATAAATGCTTAAAAGTCTAACTCTTGCTAAAGTTTATAATTAATTGGTGACCACTCAGTAGATTTTAGACAGTCTAGCTAGAATTTTAGCCTTGACAGAAGAAAGGAAGGAAGGAAAGAAAGAACAGAGGCAGGGAGATTGTTTTAGTTTGATTTTTTCCCCCAAAACAGTCAATAATAGCTATGTTCTGCCCCCCAAAAGTCACCTCACTTAGGATTTGACAAATGTAAATTATTTTTATCTATGTTGATGGGATAGACTCCTATTATAATAACAACTTTGAATAAAATAGTAAAAAACACATTGTTGGACCTGGTGTAAAGAATTAATTGTGATTTGAGGTTTCTATGACCCAATCTTTGGCTAAAATTAGAAGCCCTGGAGCATGTCCTGGCTGGCCTCAGGCGCTGCCCCCTCCAAATCAGCATGGTGTGGCTGCAGCCACCACCATGGTGCAGCAGCTTATATCATCACCACAAAATAGTGGAAAATAAAAATAGTAATATAAGTCTTGATATTGTTGATTCTTTCCATGTGGTTAATACATTTTGCTCTAGGCTGCCTGCTGTTTAACTAATTCAAGGCTGCTAATTTGTTTATTTTCTAAATCTTACTCTTCCAATAACAGAACTTGTTTAAATAAACATATTGGACTGAATTTACCCTTCTTCCTCAGAATTTCTAGGACCTGACAGATGAAGACCTATGAACAGTCTCTCACTCAAATGCTCACCAATTTGAATGAGCTTCCACCAAATAAGATTCATGGGAGCATCCAAAGTACTAACCATTGCTGGAATTCCTGGGAACACTGTGAGCATAATTTGTTTGATTGAGAAATTAATTTGTGGATTAGTGTTAACTATTTCTCTGATTCTAAACAGATCCAACCTACCTATGAAAAAAAAGAAGAGCTTTCTTCATGCCTATCCCTTTCCAATGCATATGGAAAGAGAGGTGACCCGTCCCTCAGTAACTGAAAGCATTTTCCTTCATCCCCAGCCTTTTACAATGACCATTCTCCATTCGTAGGAAATATATTCTTATTCATTGATTATATAAAGTTTCCCCAGCTTCTTTAGGGACTAGGGAATTTTTAAAAAGCACTGCACAAGTAAATAAAACATATAGCAAGAGTTACTAACTACCACACATTTAATTCATATCACTGAAGGCCTAAAACGAAATACCTAGGCACAGGAGCAGGGGCAGAGAGGAACAGGGCAAAGAAGGGAAAGGATTCAGATACCACTGCATATAGGTCCAAAATAATGAATAGAATCCCAGGATACATAATGATACTCAGACTAGGTCTAGGAAAGGAAAGGTAGATCAGTGATGGTAGTTCTAAAAAGTTTTAAGAACCCTTCCTCAGAACTGAAAGATAATTATTCCAAGCTTTCCATCACAATTTTTGGTTAATATGTGCCATATCTATATTCCTATCTACACCCATGTCTTTTTTTTTCTTTGTTTGCTTTTTTTGGTTTTGTTTTGTTTTTTTAGTGAGGCAATTGGAGTTAAGTGACTTGCTCAGGGTCACACAGCTAGTAAGTTTTAAGTGTGTGAGGCCGGATTTGAACTCAGTTACTCCTGACTCCAGGGCCGGTGCTCTATCCACTGCACCATCTAGCTGCCCCTGTTTGCTTTTTTAAATAGAGAAAAGGGGAAGTATGCAAGGAATGCCACTATCTTATAATATTTTATTATTGAAATTTGGGCTGTTTCAAAGGATGACAATGGAAGAGTTATGGTATTTTTATAGCTAATATTTTAATGAAAATATAAACAATTGAAACATAAATCACATTTAAAAATAATTAACTATAAGAACTACTGAAACAATAATAATGACATAAATCAATGATTTAAAAGCTAGCCTTGATGCAATATAACTGCCATATAATATAACAATATATACTGGCAGATGTGGATTCAGATAGACTAAAATTCAAATCCTAATTCAGACACAGTATCTGTGTTACCCTGAGCAAATATTTAAGTCTTCTGAGCCTCAATTTCCTTATATTTTATGCAGAATTAATAATAGCATATAGGAATAGAATTGTACTATGGATTAAGTGAGGTTATTATGTAAAAAATTATGGAAAGTTTATGTAAATGTAAGGTCTTCAGAGGAAGTGTGATGAAGTAGAAATACAGCCATGTCCAGAATTATAAGAGAGACTTGAGTCAAACCTTAACCTCTGATATTATGTAGTCCTGAGTAAGTCATTTCTCTTCCCTGAAACTGTTTTCTTTATGTACAAGACAAAGATAATTGGACTAATTTCATCACTGGGCTGAAATATGGGTCAAATGAAATAATAAAAGATGCTTTAGGAAATTATGAATACATTAATATAAATGTTTTACCTTATCCAAGGAATGCAGAGATTTTAAAAGCTTAAAATAACAGATAAAATGATTTATTAGCCATTGGTTTTAATTATGAACATTTGCTTCTTATTCCCATATTTAAATAGGACATTAAATTGAATAAGTTGACTTTTGAGCAGACAGTAACCATAGTATAACATATCAATGTCATACAAAGTGTGTACCCCAGGGGGTACACAGAATGATCTATTGGGATATATTGAAATAATTTTGGAATTTTTAGTGCGATTTATTTTTATCTAAACATTTAGGAAATAAAAATAATATGTGAATTGGCCCTCACCCAGTCTGTGTGTCTGACAGTAACAGGTTTACTACAGTATACTGAATGAAGAGTGGGAGTTCAACAACACAGAAAAGTTGACAGTGGTAACCTCACTTGTCCATTCCCTGTCAGCCTATTGAGACATGCTGAAGTGTACATATGCCAAGTGAAGTGGATTTATAGATTATATTATCTAGTTTTAACTAACTAACCTTCACAAAAATAGATAAGAGGCTTAAAATATAGTCCCTCAAAGAAACCACAGATTGAAGATAATACCAATAATGTGAGCACAAGGGAACAATAGGAAATGGCAGGGCTGACGCCTCTCCTATTCCTAGTACAAGCTCTTTATCTTTCACATTATGAGGTAAAAATCTGATCTGACAAGAAGTCAGGCAAAAAGATTCAAAATTATCAAAAGGCTGATTTGAAATATGAATTTAAATTGACTATCAATGATGTAACTTGCTCTGTCTATATTGTGCCTT